>NC_081405.1:196730068-196912568 GCF_030272615.1 Cryptomeria japonica | reverse complement strand
GTGCATACGACGAACAAAATCAATTCTAGCCAATCTTGCAACTTTTCCTTGCAAGCAACTAATGGTTTTTGGAGTAGGCAAAAAAATGCTACTAATTAAAAATGGGTCTGAGTCGTCGAAAACTGAGATAGGCGATTGTAGAGGAGCCTCATGCGACCCCATGGGATCAAACAGATTGACTGTATGTGTAGTGGATTGGAAGAAACAGTCCATCAAATTTTGACATTTTTTTGGACTCATGGCACTTGAGAGATCGCACTGGTAGGGTATGACTCTCGATGTTCTGGTGCTTTGGGATGCATAACAAGGGCATGCCTAGCGTAAACCTTCCCACCCGAAGGCGCTCGCGATGTCGGTTTGTGCAGACGATGAACAAAATCAATTCTAGTCAATCTTGCAACTTTTCCTTGCAAGCAACTAACGGTTTTTGGAGTAGGCGAAAAAATGCTACTAATTGAAAATGGCTCTGAGTCGTCGAAAACCGAGATAGGCCATTGTAGAGGAGCCTCACGCGACCCCACGAGATCAAACAGATTGACCATATGTGTCGTGGATTGGAAGAAACAATTCGTCAAATTTTGACAATTTTTTGGACTCAGGGCACTTAAGAGATCGCACCAGTAGGGTATGACTCTCGACGTTCTGGTGCTTTGGGATGCACGACAAGGGCATGCCTAGCGTAAAACTGCCCACCCGGACGCACTCGCGACGTCGGTTTGTGCACATGATGAACAAAATCAATTCTAGCCAATCTTGTAACTTTTCCTTGCAAGCAACTGACGGTTTTTGGAGCAGGCGAAAAAATGCTACTAATTGAAAATGGCTCTGAGTCGTCGAAAACTGAGATAGACCATTGTAGAGGAGCCTCACGCGACCCCACGGGATCAAATAGATCAATCGTATGTGTCGTGGATTGGAAGAAACAGTCCGTCAAATTTTGACAATTTTTTGGACTCAGGGCACTTGAGAGATCGGACCGGTAGGGTATAACTCTCGACACTTTGGTGCTTTGGGATGCACGACAGGGGCATGCCTAGCGTAAAACTGCCCACCCAGACGCGCTCGTGACGTTGGTTTGTGCACACGACGAACGAAATTTGACCATTGCGAGCGTGAGGGTGCTCTCGCACCAAACACATTGTTGTTTATATTCATATTGTCGATTTTTGTTGTTTATATTCATATTGTTAATTACATATGCAAATATTCATTTAAATTTATAAAAGGGCAGCCACCAAATACAACGACTACACAATAATGAACTGAATACAAGGAGTTTTGTAGGGTTAATTCAACATTTTAGAAATTTTATCAAATCATATTCCACGATTGCAATGTTTTATATCATATATTTTTGTTTTTTATATTCATATTGTTGATTACATATGCAAATATTCATTTAAATTTATAAAAGGACAACCACAAAATACAATGAATACAAAATAATGAACTCATTACACATTTATTGGATCAAATATCGATATTTATATATAAAAAAAAGGCATGTCTACCAAGTCAATACAAGTATTACAAAAATATGGCATATGCCATGTCCAAATCGATATACAATAAAAATGTAGAATATATCTACATGTATTGGTCATTCTATGACCAAAACTAACACTATATGATCCTAAACTTGTGGTGGATCATCAAAATCAAACCTCTTCGACGCAGTACGCGACTCTGTAGATGGCTGCAAAACCACAATTCAAAAGCCAAGTTAGAATTCTTTTGTAGAAAATAGTTCACAATTAACAACATAACTATGCATTTAACTTTAATTCCTTTGAAATTGAAATGTAGATTACCTCATCGGCTGATCCAGGAGCTAATGTCTTTGCTCTCCTCTCCTTGTCACTCTTAGGAGTTTTCTTGAAGACATACTTAAATGGATCCACGTTATGGCCGTACCACGAAGGAGTCTATTGTAGATTAAATGTACAATTAATACAATGTACTAACATAAATATATCAAAAACACTTAAAAGCTATAATATAGAGAACAATGATGTACCTGTGTTTGAGATGCTTCTCCAATGGGCTGAGGATGGCTCACCATCGATGTAGAAACTGTTGCTATTACCTATACAAAAAATGTACAAAGATTAAATACAATTAATATAATGATAAGTATTGAAGGTTGAAAACAATTAATTTTACATATCAAACAAAAGTGTACCGGATCCTGAGATGCTTCTCCAGTGCAAGGAGGAGGGTTTGCCATTGACAAAATAGGTATGGATATTTCCTGTATGAAAAAATTATAAGATTATAATATATCACAAGTTCACATGTACATGTGCATATAATCATGAAATCAAGAAAATAAAGTAGAGATACATACCTCCACCCTCTCTTGATCCGCGGGTGAATCAGGTGCATTCAACATATCCACAAAGCTCAATGGCTGTTGTACATGTAAAATAGACAAAAAACACTAATCAATCTACAAACCCCAACTAATACTTGATTTCAACATTTTCAAACAATTGTACAACTAAAAATGTGTTCAATTACCTTCTTCACACGTTTTGGCGTCTTTGAGGAATTCCTTTTCTTAGGATGAGCCCTAGACGTGGAGGGGGTACCCTAAAAACACAAAATTAACATGAGATATTAGTACAGATAATAAATTAAACATAATTTTAAAAATCTAAAATGAAATGACTTGCATATTCCATCAAAACAATACATAAAAAGAGCTGTACAAAATATGATACCGTATAGCCTTGTGGGCCAAAATCGATCGCTGAGAGCGTGATGTCATCAATCTGGGACATTTCGTCCCCTGTCAACACCTACGAACTAGAAATTGGACCAAGCATTAAAAATAGTTAGTATATCTTGTATTTTTTTGAATTCAAAGTGTACTATTCTATTTTAACATGTTACAAAATTTATACCTCAGGCATCGAAGTTGTAGCTATGGTAATTGAGGGAGGTGTATGGGATACCATTGCTGCATCCTGAAATGCATATTATTTATCTCAATTTAAATCAATGTATAAATGAAAATTCATTTATGTAATTACAAATTTAAAGTGACTGATAAATAAAATGTTATGAATTCAAATCAACACACCTGTGTCTGTGGCTCATGGGCAAACACCATGTCCATCAACTCATCTGTCAGCACGACATCCTCAACTGTGTGAGCCTGACATCTACAACAACAAATCGTGCACATATGATATGAGTATCCATCTGCACCGGCTGCATCATCTATCCCCGAACATATCCTCGAGCAACTGACACACATATGCTTGATGGGTTCTTTGTCGCCCTCTAATGGCTCATCATCCAATACAATGGGGTGTGCTAATGACGTCCCATGCTGGATGATGACATTAGTCAATGTTGTGGCCACTTGAAGAGTTTGTAACTCCATCGACTCTTTCAGCTCTAATGGGACACCCTGATGCACCTTAGGTTTGGGTGCTAGGGGGCGGCGACTCTCCATAGCTAATCGCCTACGGGCTCCAAGTCTATCTTGGCTAGAGCCACCACCTCTACCATGAAACTCTCTCATGTCAAAATAGTTTGGCCGCACATTGAGCACAAACTCACAATATATTTTTCTCAAAAAATATAATGGCACCTCATAATTATTACAAGGTGGATCATCAAAGACCATCCACCACCTCTGCCAAAAAAGATTCTTCATCTACGCATTGGTACACCAATGTATGGGAAACCTCTTTGCATTAAGAGGTAATGATTGACCAGTTTTGGGATCAACAAAAAGGGCATATATTTGTTGTTTAGAAATATTTTTGTTTTTTACTCCATCGTATGATAGCCCATTGGCATAGAATTGACGACACCTATCCCTAAAGCTTCCCCATTTGGTAATTTCTTGGAAACAGTTATGGCACCACTAACTAATGTTTCTAGGCTAGTGGCGAGGGATTGATGATGGTCAAGTTCAGAAGTTTTCAATTTTACACTCAGTCTATTGATTTTAGACGTATTTTGTCCTAACTAATTAATTAATTCTTCCCATGTTTCGACTGTGCGGTCAAAAGGAGGAATTGGGGGTTGTTCTTGTGTGTTTTCAGGAGGTGCATTTGGTTGTTCTTGTGGGTTTTCAGGAGGTGCATTTGGTTGTTCTTGTTCTGGATTAGAAGAATCTGGTTTTTGAAACAAAAAATGAAAAAACCTAATCAAAATTAATGAAATTAAATTCAAAATGTAAAACAAATTGCATAAACTGGAAAGAAAGACAAAAATAAACAAAAACTAACCTTGATCCATAGCCCAGAGGACAAATCTAGCACCTCGTTCGCGGTTTAGGTGAGAAAATAGGAAAAAACGAAATTAAAAATGCGATTTACGGGTAAATGAGACCCAGTTTTTTTTAAATTTTTTTTTACTAGGCACTACGTACACGGTTTTATTTGGATTATTAGCGCATACGCGCTCATTTTCCAATAAGCAACACATACGTGCTCATTTTCCTAGGAGTAGTGTGTACACACTCATTTTCCTAAAAGGCAGCGCGTATGCGCTATCTTTTTTAGGCTCAGGAAGAACAAACCTAAGCGCGTACGTGGGAATTTGAAATTTTAAAACCGCGTACGTGCTGCGTGTTTTTCCAAGTTTTTTTTGGGTGGTGTCCACTTTTTTGACCACCATCTTTGGGCATAAACCCATAGTATCATCTATAGTACATCATTATAATGTTCCTATGTTTTGCATATTGGATGAATAGGAAGGAAGACCAACATTAATAGATAACTTCACCATTAAGGTCATCAATGTGAGTCATGCTTCAAATCCTCATCATAATATGTGGAAAGATCAGGTGCTTTTGACTCAACGAGATACCCATGATATTGTGTAGGGATCATCACATTGGCAAAGAATCTAGTTGACAAGATAAAAACTAATATTGCTCGAGGACAAGCAATCTTGAGAAGGGTAGATTGTCATGACTCCACTTTAAAACTAGGGTTAGCAACCCTTAATTAATACAAATCACAACCTTTATAAATAAATAAAATTAGGTAATTAGATTTAATAAGGACAACCAACCCATATTAAAAGAGTTAAACTATCTTACCCCTTTGTGGGATTTGAAAGTGTGACTTGCAAATCAATGTTAATGAAGGGGCGTAACTTCCTCTAATTGAAAGATATAAATGAGAGAGCAAACTGTTGGAAAACTAAAAAAGAATTTCAAAATGAACCCAAGTTAGAAATTAAGAAAAAGACTCTATAATATTAAGAGAAACAATTGATAGCCAGGTATTATTATATCCATCTCAACATAAACATGAAGCTTTTGAGTCTTACTTATATGATTAAATTGTCAATCCATCAAGAAATATAAGATAAGTAATTATTTACCTATTTTCTATTAGGAAGATAGTCTCTCATAAGATTTTCCATCGATGCCTAATATGGTTGATTATAGAATAAACTATAAAATAGATATGAATGGTTTTAGGATACTTTGATTTTTGTAAAGATTATTTATATACTATCACGGAGTAATGATATTAATACTTTGATGTTATTAATTAATATTGTTTATAAGACTTAAATTAGGTTTTTCTCAAAATTGAGATTACAATTATGTAATTTAATTTGTAAATAAATTAGATTTGTTAGAATTGTTGTTTTTAGGCAAAATCAGGTACATCCCAAAATGGTACATTTTGGGACATTTACAATTCTTCCATATTTTGTATACCAGAATATTTCCAGCTATAATAAGCTATATGCTTTGATGGATGTCCATGCCCTGTTCCAAATCCCATTTTGCATTGGCAGGGAGGATCCTGCAAAGGTTGTAGAATTTGGCTTTACAGACACAACTGCATTTTCTTGAAATTATAATAAGTCATTTCAGCAAATCCTTTTTGTGAATATCCTGCAATCATTGCAGTCCACGAGATCGCATTTCTTGAAGGTATGTTTTCAAACAGTCCAAGTGCATTGTCTATTCTTCCACATTTTGCATTCATGTCTACCGAGGCAGTTGCAAATACAACATCTCACAAAATTTCTAAATCCTTTAAGCTTTGCTGGATGTCCTTGCCCTTTTCCAAAGCTCCCATTTTGGCACAGGGAGGATGCTGGCAAAGGTTGTGGAATTTGGTTTTACACCTGCCAATTGCATTTGCTTGAAAATATCCTCATTTATCAGGACACTCATTGCCAATGAAAGAACAACATCGCTCACATTTGGGAGTCGACCTCTAATTAGCAATAACTCAAAAAGAAAACTCATTCCAGTTTTTTTAAAGTTTAATCTGTAGATGCAAGAGAAACAAAGGAAAAAATGTCAAATGATTCAAAAAACTTGTCGAAGTTAAATTTGAAACATGAATAAATTACAATCTTCAAATTTAAGCACTCAAGCATATTCACAGAATTTATCAGCTCACAAGTTCCTCCATAAACAGATGGATAATATCCGCCTAGGGTTTTCATCACTCTGCACTACAGTCAAACCCTACGCCATAATTTAGTGGCACGCTCTGGTCTCTTTATACTTGGTGTACAAAATATTAGTGCGCGTGTGGTTATTGAGGAGCTTCTCCATTTCTTCGGGATGCTCAGAAGCTCATGAACAGCGCTCAACAGGGGATCCATATCATCACACAGCAGCTCTGCGTTCCGGGGAAACGGTGGGGCAATGGGGAAGGAAGGAACTTCTGCGGTAACGGCAAAAATGAAAACGGAATCTTTGAAACGGTCAAAACGGCAAACCGTAACATAAAAAGACACGTGAACGGGAAAGGTTGGGTTAAGCAGTCAACGGTTACGGCCAACATTAACAAAGAAAATGATAGAATTAGATGTGATTTAAAGAGCAAACAGATCCATCGAAAATAAAGAGGGAAGAAAATCCGCAAGAAATGTGGAATAAACTAGAACTCTTGAAAGCAATGAGGACGGGAAGCAAAACTTCTGTGTACACGCAATGCACACCACGCGTTTTTTTATCAATTTCGGACGTTCTTCCCAATTGCTTTCTCTGGTTGGCAATGGCCAGGTGAGGCATAGAACCGTTCTCGGTAGCGAAGTAAAACTTCTGACAGTATTTAGGAATTTGTCATCCCAATCAATTAATCAACCGACAATGAGTGCCGCAAATTTGGAGAGGCAAAGGAAGATGCGACAACTAGTCAATAATCAGCCGATGGGTATGTCTTGTATCTCCGTAATCTTCTTCCCATCTAATTGCTCTTCCACGCTCTTGATGAGTTATGGAACAGACTTCCTCTCAGCTATCTTCAATCAGTAAAACTTCGTATGAATTATGTGTGTGATTGAAAGTGTTCAAGGTCTTCACCTCTTTGTAACCACTCAGGTAGAATTTTGAAAACTTTTGTGTTTGTTGTTTTCATCTTTACCTACCCTGCCAGTTGCAAGGAACTGACCGATTTTAGCCATCCTGCATTGACAGGCTCCATTAAACGCTCCTTGATTATCTAGCATAACTGGTGCATCCGGATGATGAATAAGGCTAATTGCTGATCAATTGGGGTGTGGGCATCACCTTTTCTGAAAATAAAATTTAAGTTTGTCAAAAAGATTGGGAGTTATTTTTGTCACAAGACAGAGGGTACCATCATTGCACACAACAATCCACTAACAATTGTATTGTGTTTGTGTTTAAAAAAATATGAAAGATTAGCTTTAAAAGGTCCATGGGTGTACTAGCGAGAAAAAGTATACAGCGAAACCACCACACATATATATATATATTATGGTTAACTTGGATAGGATTCAATTGTCTGGAATATGGTCTCGCAATAGACACTCCGAGCAAACTCATGCTCAGTGTTAGAGATATTGAACCGCACCTGGGAAGTCCTAGCCTCTAGGTTCGAGCCCTAGTTGAGCCACGGTTAACTCAAAAGATTGGTCACAGGTATAAGCAATTTGGTCAACATACAGAAATCTGTCATAAAGTCATGATAAGTGTGTATTTTGGAAAGATCAATCTTAACACACAAGTTATGAAAGGATCAGATATGTTATATTTAATAGTTAGCAAATAATTACTGAAATGAATAATGTTCTTACATGACTATCATTTCTGTTGAGTCGTTGACTCATTGGTGTATCTAAGTTACATGGCTGTACAATTTTATAGACCCCTTCCAGGCAAGTATTTGAATGGAAAGTTCATAACTCACTCCCTGTGCAAATTAATAAAATTTACATAACTTTTCGGATTAACAAGTATCTTTATATCTTGATTTTTGTAGCAATGTACTTTAAATTTGCACTTATGACAATCTTAGAGGGCTTTGATTGGCTCTTATGACTCAAATTTGATCTCTGTATAGATGCATGGGACAAATGCTGGGTGGAAGGAGCGATCCCCTGGGATATCGGACATGTTACTCCAATTCTTTCACACCTGATAGAAAAAGGTCTTCTCCCATATGGCAGGGCTTTGGTTCCTGGATGTGGTGCGGTACATATTCTTCATCAATTTCGAAAACATTTATTTATTTGGCTACATTAAACTCACATTGAGCAAAGCTTAAAAAAAATTGATTTCCTCTAATTTTTTATTTACATTACCAGTTCAATCCACTATTTCAGCCATTCAGGGCGCAGAAGTCAGAAGTTTTGTGAAAGAATTAGCTCAATGAGAATCGCTTTCAATTTTGTAGATTTGATTAAATACGAATCGATTGGATTGGATGAAGTAGGTTTGATTCAATGCTTTTGGCATAGAATTACAGGCATATGTTCATGATATGAGACACAAATTCACATGATATTAACACACTTCTTGGCCTATGGGTCCAGGGGTATGATGTTGTGGCTCTTGCTAACCACAATCGTTATGTGGTAGGTGTTGACATCTCTGAAACTGCAATTAAACGAGCACAAGAGGTAAATCTTGAAACGTAGTAGCTAGACATTTGCCATGATTTAAAATAAATGTCATTTTGTGGATTGTATATGCTGCATAAGTAATAAGGAAGTTTCACTGTAATTACAAGCACAACAAATTTACTAAATGGATTCTTATATTGTATTTTGAACGTTGATTTCAATTTACATACTTTTTCAAAGCTTCGTTGCCATAGGGTTTCTCTGCAGAGGCAAAAGGGTTTGAAAAAACTACAGCAATGCAGTTTTCTGTCCACAGGATTGATATTGATCAATTAAGTGTATCATGCAATACTTTGATATGAGAATAGATTATCTTGAAATTTATAAGATTCCAGCAGACTTTATTCTTAACAGAGTGGCTTAACAAATTCATTTAAACTGGAATCAGTTGAAATCAAAACCTTTCATTATTTAAATGTTATGGTCTTCTTCCTGGTTGCTGAATCTCTTTTTTAAAAGAAATTTATTATCTAGAATTTTTGCATTGATTGGGAGGTCCTTTAAAGAAACATTACTAATTGATGTTCTTTTTTCGTAAAAGCTGGCTGCATGTGCTCCAAATGTTGAGTACTTAGAGTTTCTGAAGGAAGATTTTTTCACATGGGCTCCAACAGAGCAGTTTGATTTTATCTTTGATTACACGTAAGTTTCCACTCCTTCAGTACTCCCGAGTTTGTTCTCTAGCTCTAAAATATTGTTTTAGTTATTGTCTAACTCTTCTCTTTTCTTTTCTACTGGAAGGTTTTTCTGTGCTTTTGAGCCTCAGATGAGACCTGCCTGGGCAAAGCGTGTAGCAGAGCTATTAAAACCTGATGGAGAGCTTTTGACAGTAATATTCCCTGTAATGCTCGTCACTGCCCAGATATTGACCCTATAACTTGGTTTCTGGGAATAAAAAAGTAGATATTGATTTTGCACCCTTGAAAATTCTTACTCCTACTCCAGGCAGTTGCAGATGTAGAGGTAATTTGATGCTAACGAACATCTTTGCAAAATCTGATGATAACAGAAGTTGCTGGTTAATATGCAGGTAAGCAATCATGAGGGAGGCCCACCTTATGCAGTTTCTCTTCTCCAGTAAGCTCTCTTTATTAATTGGCAAAATGTTAATAAAATATATATACTTTTGATGGCCTTATATACGGATTTTTGTATCAAACCTTGCATTGAGGATCTATTAACCTGTATTTGTTTGTTTTTCAAGGTATGAAAAGGTTTTACATCCATTTGGTTTCAAGGCAACCTCAATTGAAAACAATGAAATGGCCATTGAAAGACGCAAGGTATATGCTTATGTATTTTAGACTATTTATGGGCATAAAGGTTACTCATGAATTAGGTCCTACGTAGATATTTTCCCAAGTAATTTTTGGCAACAATATAACATGTTGAAAACTAACATAAAAGTGCTGCAAGTATGAACAGGATAAACACCTTGCCAAATTATGCATATGGATTAACAATTTACTAATCTTTGTTGCATAAAGTTTTGTTTGTCAGTTTTAGGTTTAGGAATTGATAAAAGGATTTGTTGTCCAGAATGCTTGAGTTGGTATTGGTTGATATTACTTTTATTTGTGTGTGTGCCAGAATGGAAGATATACTTCATTCAATTAAGAGAAAAAATCAAAGATAATCATTCTTCTTGGCAGTATTCAAACCCGTTACTGTTTTCCTTATTATGGATTAATGTGACATGATAAACATGGCTGCATAGAATTGTCTTGCTATGTGTTTTAAATAGTAACATCCAAGGAACTATATTCTCTTCACATTTTGAAGGAAATTGATTCCAGGATACATGCATGCAAAGCTTCATCCATGGAGATATCCAGTATATATACTCAAACTTGATATTCTTATTTAAAAATATATGTTCACTTAGCTTCCTTGAAAATTAAGGTGATTTATCTTTTTTAGAGGATGATATTATCAAGCAAATTAGTTTTCAGTGGAATCTTGGTATATATGCCAATTTAAACTTTTGGCTTCAATTTTCTCTCATGCCAGGATGAAAACTGGAAAAGTAGAACAGAATAGAGAAATAAAAATAGTTAGCTGTCCATCCGCTCTCCCCCAAAAAGGCCCAAAGAAAAAAATGTAACAATCAAAAATTGCAAACTGAATGCTACTGTAACTTATAGGATTAACCCTTAAGATTAATATTTACATTTCTCTCTTTAATTTGAAGGTTCTACAGTTAAACCAAGCATTCCCCTAAATTTTATAAGAGTCCAAGCACTTTGGTGAGAATATCTGTTGGCTGGTTTGCAGTCAGACAATACTTGAGTTGTACGTTTCCATCTTTTACATGATGTTGAATCAAATAAAACTTTGTGTTTATATGTCTGGTTTAATTGTGAAAACAGAGTAGCCGGAAACTCCTATGTCCCTCCTTGGGCACACATATCCCCGTATCCAAGACGGATACGTATTCAATACAGACCGGATACATGTCGGATACTTACCAATGCATGTCCAAAAAACCTTGATTTCCGCCAAATACTATGTGATTTGATTTTTTTCAGAATTTGATGTAAATCTTCTAAAATTTATAATTTTATATTAAAAATACCTCATTCATGCAATTTAAAAAAAAAAAATTGGTATAAACAAAACCTACACCAAATGAGAAAAACAAATGAAATGTTTTTCTATTTCAGCAACCCATTTTTTGGGGTTATATTCCAGTGCAACTCTACTATTTTTGCATATTGTAAATTGTTAAATCAGCTTACAATTATTATGTAGTAATTATGTGTCCAGTAATGAAAATCTCCTCTAATAACTTAGAAAATTGTGTTAAATATATGTATATGTGATTTTTATGAATGTCATATCCAAGCATATCCATATTGGGGGTCTTAAAAAAAGGCCATATCCATATCGGATACCGTATCTGTATTTGTATCCGTATCCGTGTCCATGCAACTTTGTGTGAAAGACTAGGTTCTTGCCAATTTGATTGTAATGTATTGTAGACTGGAGGAGCTGTTGATTATATTTGTTCCTGCAAACCTTTAATCCTTTTGAGCTATAATATTATTACGTTGCTCTGCTGCATCTGTTGAGGAAAGAGTTAATACTGACTGCCTTATAGATTTGCAAGAGATGACTTTTGACCCTAGATGCATTGGGAAACTTTGAAGTAGAATTCACATACTCAAAGTCACTTGCAGAGTTGGAATGTGACTGTTTGATTAATGTGAAATTCGCTGCCTTAGAATAATTAAGCCCATAAGTTTGAGTTCCTTTTAGACACTGAAGAACTATCTTTGCTGCTATCCAATGGTTTTCTGTAGGCTGTTGCATGAATCTAGATAGAACTCCAACAACAAAATAAATGTTTGGTTTTCTTCTTGTTGCATAATTTAGACTTCCAACAAGCTATTTGTAGGTAGTTGCATCAACAAACTCTGCATTATTATCTGATTACAGTTTCAAAATATGCTCTGAACATGTACTGAGTTGTTTGCAATCCAGCATTCTAAATCTGCTCAGAATCTCTCCAATATATATTTTTTGGCTGATAAAAATATTGTAGTGTGTTTTTCAAAGACACTCCCTTTGAAGAATCCATCCTATTGTAGTGGATTCCTTTGGTCCCCTTCAATTGATGCATTCTTTGAGCCCTAAATCCTCCATGTGATTTGTGGAGTTCCCTTTTTCAAGTTTTGGGTAATTCTAGAGATCCACATGATTCAGTATGTGAGCTACAAGTGTCATGGTGTTTGTGTAGGCTTTCCTCCAGCTTCCAATACCTTAGTGTCACTTAGCACAATTTGTGATTTTGACTTCGTCCTCAGCCCTCCCTTTGAAAGATTTTGGAAATCCATGCAACAACAGATGAATTCGTTTGGCCCATTCAATTGATGCATTTTTTCAGCCCTAGATCCTCCATGTGATCCATGGAGATCCCTTTTTCAAGTCTCATAACATTCTAGAGATCTATGCGATTTGGTATTTGAATTGTGGGTGTCATGTTGTTTGTGGAGCCTTTGTATCAGCTTCCAATACTTTGGTGCAACTCACAACCACATTTGTGAATTTTGACCAAGTCCTTAGCCCCCTCTTTGGAAAGCTTTCGGTGATGCATTCAACAAGTCTGAAAGTTGTTTTCCTTGTGAGCTTCTTACTTGCATAGGTCCCACCTTTCTCATTTGATTGATCTTACAACCTTTCGTGTCCTTTTGACAACTTAGCAACAAAATGTTTCCATGGGTTGTCCATTGTCAATTCAACAATGTGCATGAATTTAATTTGAAGCATCATGATTATAGCAAGCCCCGCTCCTCTTATCTTGCTTCTTGGAGGTTTTCTAATCCTCTACTTGAAAAAGGCTTCTCAAATGGTGAAGATTGGCTTAAAGATCACTTGAGACAACTCTAAGGTTCGTAAATGCCAGGCTTGATGTGTGGATAAGCACGAGTGGTCGTTGTGATTGCTGTTTCATCAAGGGGCCTTTTTGCATGAAGAGACTTATGAAGCACTTTGCGGATGGTATGCGGTCAAGTTCTTTCCTACTACTATGAGATGTTTATCAAAAAAGGGCAAAAGATAAGGGTTAAGAAGTTCTAAGCTATCCTAAGAATAAATGGATGAAGGATAACATAAGTGAAACTCTACTAGTCTTAGCATCGCCATACAAGAACAACTTCACCAAAATTAGTGCAATCTTCTAAGGACATTTAGAGATTTTCAAATCGTTACTAAGCATAGACACCATCACTTGAATGCATACAACAATTGAACTTAAGCACTTTCAATGATTCCAGTTGACCACACAAGGCGCACTTACAATCAGTAAGAGGCTAGTGGTATGGATTGCGAGTTTCACAATAAATCCAGTACAAAATTCCATCATTCAATCTAGATAGTTGAACTAATATCAAAGATTGACTTGAGAGGATGAAAAAACATGTAACAAGCTTCAAAGATTGAATAAAAACATCATGACTTCAATGTTTTATTAATCCAAAGCCAAACAACAACAATTCTTGAAGTCCTTCTCTTATAACTCTTGAATTCTATCTCTAACATCTAATCGCTCTAGCTGATATCCAACTTTCAAACTCATTAACTCTTTACAAATGAAATGAGTGGAGTTTATATAGTACTCCCAAATACAAAGAAGGGCCGAGATCAAATGAAGATCAAGGGCCAAGATTTTGCCACATAAACCCTAATTAGGGGCTTGATACAAATGAAACCCTATCTAGATAAACATTATCATGGAATCAACCAATGAGAAAATAACATGTGCTGGCATAAAAATCGAGGAAGCATCCTCCAATGAGAAAATGAATTGCCAAGTAGGATCATAACAAACTATCTTCTAGAATCTTGTTTCCTTTCTCTCCTTCCCTTCTGGCATATTCAATGAATCTGATCATTATGCCCTCTATCTCAATCATTGGGACTTGAGGTAGAGACTTCAATTGTTCCTCCATGTGCATGACTTCATCGAAAGCCTTGACCATGGCATTCTCCCTTTCAGGTTCGAGCTCTTGAGTTTTGTTGGCTAATACCACGAGTTCAAGCATATCATCCAACTGTCCTTTGGTGATCATTCCATCAGTCCCATGAAAGATAACTCTTATCTTTCAATTCTTTGGCTTCTATAATCATCCCAGGATCAATTTTCCCCCCCAAAACAATTTGTGCTACTTCTATCTTATCATGAATACGATGCATATCATCTTCAACTTGACTGCATCTGTTTCCAATTTCTTCAAAAATGATCTTCGTGTGAAGTAGACTACTCCATTGTAGAAAACTGGGCACAGATCCTTCTCTTCTTATTTTCTCCCTTGATAAAACTTCCCTGGGTGTTTTCCTTATTACTTGCAATACTGGAATGATGACATCTCTAGCATGAGCAAATGCTTCAAAGGCTTCTATGAGGACATTAGTTCTTCCAAAACTTTTATGACTGTGTCGAGTGTCTTCGTTATGCCCTTCATGAACTTGCTAACTTTGGTATATGAATCTTCTACCCATGTGTCCATGAATCTTCTCCATATGATCAACTAATTTAGCAGGAAGCAAGCGTGGTGGCATCGTTGGTGGACTCTGATGTCTCAATGGTTCCTGGAATTGTTGGAAGTAGTTCCTCCACACACTTACCTCTTTCTCTAACCTTTTATTCTTTTCTACTTCAGTTCTTAGCATATCATTAACTGCCTTCAATGAATCATTTGCCTTGCCTATGGCTTGCTCGGAGGTGAGTGGACCCAAATCAATAGTCTCCATATCATACTCATCTGCTGTGATCTCACCTTCATATTTATCAACCCTTGGAGTAGCTATTTGCAACTTCCTTGATCCGGAATCATCTATAATCACCTTGGACATCTTTGTAGCTTTCCTTTTCTCGGTGACTTCTCGAGTCTGGTCTAGAAGGCTCGCTATGTCGTATATTGGTTCTTCATCCACTACTATTACTTCTTGGGCTAGTCTTTCCTTAAGCCATTAAGGAATAGAGGATCTCCCTTCTTGAATCTGTGTTTCTTCACGCACTTGCTCATCTCTAGGTGGTGAAGTAGTCTCATCATTTTCTTCTTCTTCATCTCCTTCGATCCCTTGAATGTGATGGGTGAGATCTTCTTGCCCTTGCAATGATTTCTCTTTGCCTTTATCATTGTGAACTATGGATTCCATTGATTCATTTGCTCTTTGACTCAATTCTTTTTCTACCCTTGGTTCTTCGTGTCTCTCATCCCGATTCAACTCTCTTCTTCATGCCTAGAGGAAGGACGACTGGAACTTGATTTATGTTTTTTCCTCGAGGGCTCCTTTTCTCCATGATCATCCTTTCTCTTCGAACCTCTTAAGTGAGATGGTTGAGGAGTACTCCCACTTGCGCTTGCTTCATCTTCACCATTTGCTCTTTCTTTTGAGAGGAATGTCATTGTTACGTTCTGCTCTTTCAATTTTTGGTGCTATACGTCTATCCATATGTGAGTGTATTCCAAGACTTGTTTCATCAACTCATTCAAATCCACAACTTCCATGTCAACCCACTTGATGTTGATCTCCTTGTTTTCTTTGGCGTAGGCCGATTGAAGATATTTGCCGCTATCCTGAACTTGATCAGCAACATGAAACAACTTACATTTCTTGATGAAATCGAGAGGTAGCCTGGAATATATCTTCTTCACTTCCACATCATCTTGAATGTTCATCCAATAGTCCTCTAATTGCCACTGGTGTCCATACTTCTTTCCCAAAATTTCTTTTACATTATCATATGGATCAAAGCAATCTCTGGGAGTGAATGGCTTGAGTGAATAGAGTGCTAACTCTTTCTCGGCATCCTCAGCTACTTGAAAGGAAGGACACACTTCAATAGAGTCTCCAAGTGTAATAGGAAAAGAAACATTGGTTCCACACTCTGTTTGTTGGGTAGTGTGGCAACATGTATGGAGGAGAAGGACATCCTTGAACTTTGATGTAAGTGAACTTCGGGAATTGAATGAACCATGCACCATGTTGTTGAACCAATGCTTGTGCTTTTGGAGACAGTCTCTGCTGCAATCCACCTTGAAGCATCCTCATGATGTGCATAGTGAATGCATCATTCACTCTCCTATAGTGCTATTTAGGTGGATGATGAAGCTATGTATAACACTCATGCACCTTTATCTCTCCGGGTCTTCTTTCGACTATACCCATATACATAAGTCTTGGATACTCGTAATTTCTTGCAAGAGAGTATATGATGTAGGAGCTCATATAGAATGTTCTAGTGCGCATCAACCTTCTTAACTGTAGATCAATACTGTTGCTGATGAGCCTCGCCCAATTAATTGTATCCTTGCCATGAGTGACAGTCTCTATGAAGTAGGAACATCTAGTGTTCGAAATAAGAAGCCTCGGGTGCACCAACCACTCGATGAAGTAGAGTGATGAAGTCTTTGAATTCATCTTTGAAGTCCACCCTATGTAATCTGTCGGGCCATTTGCTCCTACCACCTCTACTCTTCTTTAACCAGAACTTGTCGATGATCTTTGAACAAGCATCTGGGTCATCATCATAGGCGGACTTAGCTCCTTCCATGCTTATGTAGACCATGCCCTTAGGCTCAGATAGATGAAATGCTTCACTAATTGCTTTTTCCGAGAGATATGCCAGTACTGTTCCATCCTTCACCACCATTCTTCTTGAGGGAGAGTTATAATGTTGGGCACACTCCACAATTAACTTGTAGCATTGCACCGCAGGAGGGAAGCCAGCTGCATTTATGATCCCACTATCAATCATCTTTTTTGCTGTAGCAGTAGGTTCACTTGTGTACGACGGGTGTCTGAACTTCTTGGTGTCGAATTTCCCGAGATTGGTGTCTCCTAATTTGCTCCAATGAGACGTGATCCTGGTTTCTAATGCACTGCTCCTCGAGTCTTCCTTGATGAGTACATGACGGGTCATGGTTTTATTCGGTTTAGGAGCTGCCATCTTTCACCTATAAGAGATATGTGAGTTAGGGAGATGGTGAAAGGTATGTGAAATTGATACAATGAAGCCTATTCACTTAGTAGGCAACCTATGATATTGCTCTAAATCACTCTTACATCTAAATGAATATGAAGTTTGAATGCTAGATAAGACTGATTTCAAGACCTATCTGCACTTTCTCAATAAAACAAGGAGGTCTAATTTACTAAACAAAATCAATTTCTGACCCTAATCAGACCTATACCTGATCTTTTATCAGTCAAAATGATGCACTTACCCCTGATTTTTGATGATTTAACCTGATATGAGTGCTAGTGATCAATTGATGCAATTGGAGAACCTGCTGTTGCTGAGAGTGAATGAATAAATTTGCCCTTGTAGAGATGAATTCGCAGTTCCTTGGGACAAATGTGCTGGTGATATTCCTTCTTCCAGATGAAATTCGCTTCTTGTTGATGAAATCTGTTGTTTAATAATGAAGTTCGCCCTTCAATCTTCAATTTTAATGCTAAAATTCGTTGATCTTAATGAAGTTCGCTGCTTGCTGATGAAATGCGCTCAAGAGAGAGAGAAACTTGTTTGATTTGATGATTTGAAATGAATCATTCAAACTCCCTCTTATATGTGATGAAGGTGAAGGGTTATGTCTTTTCCTATGAGGGCCGACTTGTTTTGATAAACTTAAAATAACAAATTACCTTTTCATGCTGGCCATCTTACCTCTTTTTATTTAAATTTGAATTTTGCTTAGGGGCACCAAAGTAATGTTTGATTAGTCTTTAAAGTGCATTAGAATATTAAGGAAATTTGCTCCCCTCTCTCAATTTGTGAAGTTTGTTCCTATCCTTCAACTTATGAAGTCCGCTCCCTTCCTTCAATTTATGTAGTTCGCTCCTCTCCTTCAATTTGTGAAGTTCGCTCTTGGGTGCTTGAACATGAAGTTTTCTTTCAACTCCAAATCGAATCAGCTCAAGGTAAATGCTCTCACATCTTCCCTCGGGTATATGAAAGAAATTTGCTCTCACTTGGGAATTCGTGAAGTAAAATCCACTCTACTATCTTTGTACATGAATTTCGCTCTTCTACTTCCAAACATGAAGTTCGCTCTCCTACTTCCAATCATGAAGTTCGCTCCTCTATGCTCAAACATGAAGTTCGCTCCCCTATGCTCAAACATGAAGTTTGCTCCCCTATGCTCAAACATGAAGTTCGCTCTTATAGACTTGAAGGTGAAGTTCACTCTACTACCTTTGTACATGAAGTTCGCTCCCCTCTGCTCAAACATGAAGTTCGCTCCCCTAGGCTTGAACATGAAGTTCGCTCCTGGGGGCTTGGAGGTGAAGTGATTTGAAATTGAATACTAAGTGTTTGCTCACTCACCTTGTTTCACTCTCTCTATTTAAACTTGCAAGATAAGGCTCATGGAACAACTTCGCTCTCAGTCAAGGGCATTCGAAGTGAATTTCGCTCCTCATGAGAAGCACTTGAAGCTTTTGCCTTTAACCTCGAGTACTAACAATCTTTCACACTCCTCAATTAAACTCATGATTGATTCACATGAAATCTAGACCTTATGAACTTACTCATTTCACTTGCGAGAGGGAGAGACTAGACTAAGAGGCTAGGACCTGAAAAAAAAGGGGGTCCCCATCTTGATGGGGCAATGTGTGAAATGATCACAACACTACCATGTTGGCATTTGTTGGGATGCACCAATTGTTGAAAAGTGGCATTTCATAATGCGACTTCCTTTGTATTGCCCTTTTGTGTGATGCTAGACCCAATTTCACGATGTGCCTCACTCTTTTTTGCATTGTATTCTTCTCAAGAACTTTTTGAGTTATTGCCATAGCGACGCTCCTTCTATAGCATCAATTGCTGATGATAGAGTCAATTTGATGATCCAAAGCTTCTTGGGCTTCCCTTTGAAACAATGAATCTGGACCTCTTTTACAGGATCATCATGTGGGCTATGTCCCCTCTCGATGATGTCATCATAGCTCTTCTCCCACCAATTGTACTTGACCCTTCTGGCAGTATTTGTCCAATATGGCTCTTTCCATGTTATGTTCAACATGTGCCTCCTGCTCTAATGGCCATTGGTTGTAGCCATCATCAAATATTTTTTGTGGATGACTAAGCTTTAGATTTCATATCTGATGGATTCCATGGGTGCTTTGCACCAAAATGCAATGGATGACATATGCACCTTACAAAGGTCATCATGGCTCTAAATGGTTGTAGTCGAGTTCCAAGTTCCTTGCACCTGCCTCCTCTATGCTGTTGATTTGGTGTCAATTGAAGATCATTTGGCAGATGTTTATGCATTTTTTGATGTCCATCTCATCTCTCAATCTCATTCTTTATTGTTTGTAAATTCTCCTAGGTTCCTTTGGTTGCAATTGCATAAGGATACTCATTGTTGTATTAATGTGGACACAACTCTAATGTACATATCTTTTGACTATCTTTTGTTATCCATTATCTCTTGTAACGAATAGCTGATTGATCATGGATTTTTTAGCTTTTGATTGATAGAAGTCCCTCATTTGACATTTGTTTCTCATCACTCATCTTGGAGAGTTGTAATGTCCCCTACTAGGTTTACGCCTATTTTTACCATGATTTATCTATTTCTATATATTTTGACTTTAAAACTAACTCGAGTCAGAGTCAAATTATTCTTAACATGAATCAAATCAGTGATAACATAATCTTTTATATATTTTGTTCATTCACTATATATATACAGATAATATCACACTATATGTTTTGCTGCAGAGTAATTATTTATAAAATATCATTTGACTGATCAACCTTTGCATGTATATATATATATATATATATATATATATATATCAAATTATATTTCCTAACACATATAAAATACTAGCACTGCTATTTACTAAAACACTAATCATTATTCTACCAAGTACCTGTAGTGGTAGACAGATCTGACATGCGTCAGATCTGGTCTCTCCCTGTATGTGAAGTTAAGTATGAGATATAATCTATATTAGTATTACTTTTAAATATTACTATTAAATCCTGCATAACAAATATTATCAGGCTATATATATTAAGCATATTCCCATACATACCACCAAGTCCCAGGATATTACTGTCTGGAACTTAATAACAGTCTGATCTGATCTGGATGTCTGCGGACTACTAATCCCCCTCCATGATCGATAATTGAAGATGATTAATGCTGCCCTTTTTCTGAAGATTTACCTTTATCCGACTCCCCTCCATATTCCTCTATATATCCCCCTAATATATCTTTCAAGAGGGAGAAGTTACATCCTTTCATGTCGATAAGACACGTTTCCTTCCCAACGTGTCATTTCATACCAATTGATTTATTATTCCAAAGGTGCCGATTAGTCTCCTTTTCATATCCGTTGCCTAAGTCTCTAATCGTTGTTTATCATTAAGATATTTAAAGTAATCATTGATATTAAGGTGAATGTATTAATAGTTGCAATATCCGCTATTCTGGCATTGCCGCCACATACATCTTTCTTGAAGGGGTTGTTCATTAGCGGAATTAATTCTAATATTCATGGTGGCATGAAGAAATCGTATTTCCCATTCTTACTATGTGTATCGGTCTTGCCAAAGTGACACATTTATCTCATCATCCGAATAATTATATCAAACACTCAATATGTTCGGCTCCTCAATTACTTAATATTGATTCCTCAATGTCTATTCCCAATACTTATATTTGCATCAAATAATACTATAGGCTCACTAGAATCTGTAACGGAACATACTTGTCTTCGAAAATATGGCTTTCACCTATAGCCGATCAACTTGCTAAATATTCATATCTTATAGAATATCAAACTGGGTCTCTTTGATAATACAGATTTCCTCTAAACTTCGCACTACATAATTAACTCCTATCAATACACCACCCACTTTTAGGTGTCCTTCACATTCGTTCTGTTAAAGTCGTCATTCTTTAATGTCGATAATAATATATATGTTCTGCCTTTGTATATAATCGATACGATTGTTATATAATTAAGGAATGCCACTATATGTTGAATGGTCTTTATATCGGTAGATATCTTCATGTCTACAATTATTCATTTCTGCTTAATGAATTGTAAGTTATCTTTAAAGATAATACAAGGAGCTTATTTTAGTTGTTCTGTGCTATAGACTTATCATTTGGATGGGGACATCACAAGAGTACCCTTTGGTTTGAATTCATGAATGTGTTTTGTTTTTCTGCTTATGCCTCCTAGACTAAGCAAATGATATGCGTATGTTTGAATGCCTACTAGCCATAGATTCCAATCAATGTCATTTCATGCATAGGTAGTGTTGATGTGTTTTTTATGCACTTCGAACACTAAATATAATACCAAGTATTCTATCCTTTCTTGAGCAAGGAAACCTTATGTGCTAAGTAATGTGATCAAATAAGGTTACCCCAAGGTTTCTATAGTCAGGTTTTGACAATGCAAATAGATAGACTCAGTTGAAATGATGTGATATTGCTAGTATCACAAAGGGACTTATGTTTATGAATCACAACTAGAACTTCCTCCTAGACTTAAACAAAGATTAAAAGGGAAAGGGTTTAGAGAATCTATGCTAATCCTAAGGACAATGATAATAATGGATTATGCTAAGATAGACAAATTCCTTCGAACCAAGTTTTGCCTTGCCATGATAACATCTACACAAAACTGTTGCAATCTCCCAAGGAAATGACAAGATTTTCATACTGCGAACCATTCATTTAAATACTCAATGCTGGTGCAACTTGAAAAAGTATCCACAATTGATCTTAGCAACAATAATTAGGTTCAAACTAACTTTATACTCTAGCTTACAATCAGCAAATTACAAATAGTATGAACCAAAGAATTCATCACATATTATCGCATTTCTCCATCAAGATCAATAAAGTTAAACTAAATTGGAGAAGTAGAAAGAAACCATGCAAAATGTAGAAACAAGACACGAAGATCCACCATATCTTCAATGAAACTTATGTATTAATTTCAACGTAGTCTTGTCAACAATTTCTTCTTTCCTCCTCTTCTACTTTAACTTGAATCTTCTACCTCCTAATTTCTAATTGTTTTTCTTTTACAAATGAAAAGGCAAAACCTTAGGATTGATTCTAAATCAATGGCCAAGATTTAGACAACAAAACCCTAATTAGGGTTAGTTACAACTAACTCCTCGACCAATGAAAAAATTACAACATTTTGGACACATGTCCCTCGAATTTGGACCAATGAAAAATGACGTTAGGTACATTGAATTTAGTACCCTCCACATGTGTAGTTGTTGATAACCAAGTACATTGAACTTGGATGTGTTGACATAGCATAACTCAATTGGTTGATGATGAATAGGTGCTACTTCAATGTGCATATCTCTTGATACTCAACGTTTCCAAGCTCTTGATTGATTGTGATTTTTCGTATTCCCAAATTTCATCATCTTGGTGATCAAGCTTTCTAACTTTTCTTAACTCTTCTGAAACTATCTTTCCTCCTTGATCATGTTTCACTTTTCATCTTGACATTTGGGAATCTTGAAATTTTCTTCCTTGGACATTCTGGATCCTTAAATTTCCTTAATGTCGAGTTCCTTCCTTTGAATTGTTGATCTATATCTTTTTTCGCCATCTTCATGATGTCAATTCTTAATGTGTTTGATCTTCTTGTTATAGTTGTAGAGCCCTTCATATTGTAATGTATTTCATCCTCATAGAGCAATCCTTTGCTCAAACTCTTCCTAGGCGGGATTTCACCCAGCCCATGTATGGCTTGGTGGATATCTAACTTATTTATGTAATACATGGTGGAAATATGAGGTGGTTGTGTATTACATGGCGAGATTTGCACCTATATGCGTGCATTCAAAGGCAGGAACACAAGGAAATCTTGGAACTTGTGGTGGAGATATCATGTGTTCATGTAATGCAAAAGGGAAATTCACCTCTCCCTTGCATTGTTGTTTTGCATTGGTTATCTTCATTTCTCTTTATGTCTTGAGTTCTTTGTAGTCTTGATGAAGTGTAGATCTTGATGTTGTCTTGAAAGGTATCTCATCCTTTGGAATTCATGTGACGTCTTCTTCATGTTTGAGCTAGTCCCCCTCTTCACTTTTTGAAACTCTTTGCATCCACTTTCTTGAACTTGAACACCTCGACTCCTCCATATGGTTGAGTCCTCATTCCATGCTTCAAGCACTTCCTTGCACAAAAACTGAAAAAAACAAACAAATTTACATTAAATACCATGGAACAAATGAAATTACATTGCTATCTCACTGAGCAAGCATTCTTAAGACCCTCTTAGTCTGGAAATAACCCTTAGAACCTCTGGAAATGCACCACCTAGTGTTAGAAAATTGCTCCCCTAGGCCCGCTTCACAATTTCACTCCAAAGCCTGATAAGGTTCACTTCAAAATCAGGTTCAAATCGCATTGAACGTATGATGCTGCAGGTTGGCTCCAAAAATTTGAATTAGGCCAGCAACAACTTGCACTAGGTCTGCTGGTTAATTTCGCACCAATCTCTGCTTCAAGATTTGGTAAAATGTCCTCCAAGTTCGCTAAGATGTCTGATCCAATTCACCTTGCTCTGCTACAATTCATAAACCAAGACACGCAAGGCGAAAATTTTCATAGTGCATGCATAAAATGTCCAATGCAAAGTGGAGATTCAACCTAGTCACGAATAACAACCATACCTCCTCACTTAAGCCTTCACATCAACTTCACACCCTTTGCATCTTTTGTTGCTCCTTGACAACGTTTTGCATTTGGACAACTTTATTGTTGCACTTGACAACTTTTCTTGCACTTTTGCATTTTTGACAACTTTTTGACAATATTGACAACATTTTGCAACTTTTTAAGACTTCAGCTATTTTCAGCAATTTTGACAAGTTTGACATGTTGCACATTTCCACCCTCTATCGTCAATCTTGACACCTATTCATAAATTATGGACTTGAAACTTGAATCCTGACCTGATCACACCCACCTGACTCTTAACCCATTTCAAGGATTACCCAACACTCACCTGAACTGACAAGACAAAACCCTCTCAAAAAGGCAAAGACTAAAACTGTTGCCAAGCTAAAACAAAACTAAGCAAAAACACAATGCTAGAAAGCGAAAAAGCGGGGCCCTTGTTGTGACCATTTCACACATCGCCCCATTGGAATGGGGACCCCCTCTTTTGTTTTTGGTTTTGCTTTCTCTTTGCTTGTTTTTCTCTCTGCTTTTAGGGTTTTGAGTGAGTGAGTGGTTTGTCTGAGCTAGCTGGATTAGGGCTAAACCTTGGAAGCTCGTTTTTAGGGTTTCATTCAAGTTAAGTCTAACCAAGTTTTGGAATTGTTAATAGTCTACCTGAAGATTCAAGATTGTCGGAATGAAGTATACCTTTCAGGAGAGTCAAATTGGTTAGGTTAGGGATAGGACAGGTCTCAGGTCAGGTCTAGATTGAAGGAGGGTTTTTCTGGGTAAGGTCCTGTTTGTTTCTGAGTTTGAGTCAGCTAAGCATGGTCAGTGAAGAAAGGGAGTCCAGTCGGCCAAGTTAAATAGAGAATGAGATGGATTAAGGGCCTAAAAACCTAAATTTCGCTCCTGACCCTTCCA
Source organism: Cryptomeria japonica (assembly GCF_030272615.1). Taxonomy (NCBI): domain Eukaryota; kingdom Viridiplantae; phylum Streptophyta; class Pinopsida; order Cupressales; family Cupressaceae; genus Cryptomeria; species Cryptomeria japonica. Next base: position 196,887,600 of record NC_081405.1, on the reverse strand, counting down.
GGAGGCCTAGAGCGAAAATCTTTAGTGGACTGGATTTCCTTCACAGTTTTGGCTGAGTTTTGGCATATTTGAGGATGGATTTATGTGTTCTTGCTTGAGGATGAATTTGACTGATTTTGGAGAGCCAGATGATGCCTAAAGGAGGAATTTCGCTCCTGACCCTCCCAAAGGGTCTAGAGCGAATTTCATTCTAAGAGCAATTTCTTGTTTTGAGTGGGCTTACAAACTGGTTCCTGGTCTTGAAAATGATCTAACCTTGCCCTGTGAAATGGTTTGAAACTAAAAATTGAGCAGTTTAGCCTGGAATGAAAAAATCGCTCCTAACCCTTCCAGAGGGTCCAGGGTAAAAATTTTATTTGAGCTTATTTTTCACTGACTTGGGCTAAATTGTGATGTGCAGGGCATCTTGGAGGAAATATTGGACGTCATTTGATACATTTGAAGATTTGAAAGCATGAGTAAATGAGGAATTTTGGCCAAGAAGGGTAATTTCGCTCCTGACCCTTCCAAAGGGTCCAGGGCGAAATTCCCAAATGCTCCTATTTTGCAGTGAAGAAGGTCAAGTCTGTGGCATGAATGAAACAAGAATAACTTGCTTTTGCCTATTGAGGTTGTTTTGACTTGGAAAAATGAAGGATTTTGCCTAAAACCAAATTTTCGCTCCTGACCCTTCCAGAGGGTCCAGGGCGAAATTTCTTCAATCACCTGTTTTCCTTGCAAAATCAAGTCAAGCTTGGGTTTGGATGAGAGAAGAATAGTGTTTTCTTCCTTGGAGAGGTGAAATCAACTTGAAATGATGATGGAACAAACATGAATTGAGAAATTCGCTCCTAACCCTTCCAGAGGGTCCAGGGCGAAAATCTCTATTGGAGTCATTTCTTGCCTTGTTTGGTCAAATTGAGGTGTTTAAGACATGATGAAAGGAAGAAGGAGCATATTGTAACCCTTGGGCATGTTTAGAAGTGATGAAAATGAAGGATTTTAGCCAAGAAGGTGAATTTTGCTCCTGACCCTTCCAGAGGGTCCAGAGCGAAATTCCTTGCAAGCCTATTCTTTTGACCTTGTTTTGGCTTGAGACCTTATCCCTTGGGTGAAAGATGATGTTTAGTTGCCTCTTGAGGTGATTTTGAGTTAGAAAAAGGAAGAATCAAGCCCATATCATGAAATTCGCTCCTGACCCTTCCAAAGGGTCCAGAGTGAATTTTCTCAAAATCACTCTTTGCTATCAAGTTTTTGCTAAGGCAAGTATGGGATAAGGTGAAAAATAGAAGGGATTGCCCCTGGAAGATAATTGAGATGTCAAAGATGAAGCAATTGAGCCTAGAAGAGATTTTCGCTCCTGACCCTTCCAGAGGGTCCAGAGCGAAAATCCTCAAAGACATCCTTTCTTCCGAATTTTGAGCTAAACCAAGCTTAGACATGGGAGTGAGGCAAGTTGTTCTATGCCTTGGAAATGATTTGAAGTTGAAAAAGTGAAGGAATTGCCCTAAAACCTAAAAATTGCTCCTGACCCTTCTAGAGGGTCCAGGGCAAAAATCCTTCAAACACCTATTTTGCCTTGCAACAACAAACCAAGCATGCATGATGTCAATGAAGAGGATCATTGCCTAACCTTGTGAGGTGGATTGGAGTTAAAATGATAAAGGAGTAAGCCTAGACAAGAAAAATCGCTCCTGACCCTTCCAGAGGGTCCAGGGCGAAAATTCTAAAACCTATCTTTTCCTCCAAAGTTTGAGCAAAGCTAAGCCTAGGCATGAGTTTAAAACAATGTTTGGATTGCCTTGAAGCGAAGAGAGATTGTTGAAAGTGAAAGTTTTGATGCCAAGAGGGAAATTCGCTCCTGACCCTTCTAGAGGTTCCAGAGTGAAATTTCCAAGTCCTCCCCTTTTCTTGCAAATTCAAGACAAAATCTTGCTATTCATGACTTAGGTGGGAGAAGGACATGATGTTTTATGCCTTAGAAGTGACTTGAAGCTAAAGGAATGAAGGAATATGCCTAAAACTCAAAATTCGCTCCTGGCCCTCCTAGAGGGCCTAGGGCGAAAATCATAAAATCAACATATTCCTTCTAAGTTTTTGTTAAGGCAAGGATAGACCAAGGTTGAAAAGGCCTTTGAGACCACTTGTGAGTAGATGCTTGTTTCAAAAAATGATGATTCTAGGCCAAGGAAGAAAAATCGCTCCTGACCCTTCCAGAGGGTCCAGGGCGAAAATTTGAAAAACTCCTATTTTACCTTGCAGAGGCAAGCCAAACTTGGGTGGAGTGAATAAGGAAGAACATTGCCTAGCTAAGAGTGAAAGATTCAACAAAAGTTGATAAAGGAGTAGGCCTAAGGAGGGAAAATCGCTCCTGACCCTTCCAGAGGGTCCAGGGCGAAAAACCCTAAATCCACTCTTTTCTCCAAGTTTTGAATGAGACTAAGCCTGGACCTCAGTGAAAGATGCCATTTGGAATGCCTTGGTGAGGTTTTGGACGTATAATAATGAGAATTTTGAGCTCAGGAGAGAATCTCGCTCCTGACCCTTCCAAAGGGTCCAGAGCGAAATTCCCTAAAATGCAATTTTTTCCTTCAAGTTTTGATGAGCTAACCCAGTGATGGAAGGAAATGGACCCTGGAGATTGCCTTGGATGAGTTTAATGATTAAGCTAAGGTGAATTCTGGCCTAGAATGAGAAAATCGCTCCTGACCCTTCCAGAGGGTCCAGGGCGAAATTTACATTTTCACCTAATTACTCATGAGAAATGATTAAAAATTGAAATGCAATACCTTGATTAGGCCAAAACAAACATAAGCTTGCCTTCCAGGAGATTTTGGAGTGAAGGGAATGAGGTGTTCAAGTCTTAAATTGAAAAATCGCTCCTGACCCTTCTAGAGGGTCCAGGGTGAAATCATTAGCAAGCTTCCCTAGGCCTCAATCCAACCTTGATATTCCCCAAGTCACCAAATTTGCTAAATTCGAAACATTTGGGAGGATTAAATTAAATTCGCATTAATTAAAGGCATTTTTAATTTAATAAATTAATTTTTAAGCCTTAAAATAAATGTAAAAATCCACCCTTAAAGCTTTGAAATTAATTTTAAAAATGAAAAAATTAAGTTGAGCGCTCAATATTTGTTATTTGCCTTTATTTGCCAAGTCGGCCATCCTTCAAAAGGGGGGTTTTATTTCATTTTATTTCCTTTTTGTCAAGTGGGCCTCAACAAGAATTAGGGTGAGCGCCCTATATAAGGAAGGAGTATTGTTTCAAAATTCAAATCATTCATTCATTCCTTCTTATGCGAACTTGAAGAGCATATTTGGAGGTGCAAAATTGAGCAAGTTGGAGGATAATTTCCAGATTTTGGAAGGTATTTCAATGCAAATTTCCAGATTTTGGAGAAGCTAGTGGAAGGTGAGGCCTTTTGGAGGCTAATGGAGGCATAATTCATTCAAAGGAAGACCACAATTCAACCCTTGTCCAACAAAATCCGGTCTTCTTTCATCATTTTCCAAGGTTTTATAGTTAGGCTTTCAAAGGAGAAGGTATGAAGAATCATTTTGAAGTTCTTATTCAAGATTTATTTTGATTTCATTGCCATTAATTTGAAAAATTAGAATTCTGGATTTATCATGTCATTTCCAAATTAATATCTTAAATCATTCTCTTGGAAGGTCCTAAATTCTATGCTTTAAGGTTTGATGCTCAAAGACTAACTTTAATCTTTTGTGTAGGCATCAAATGGCGACCCCGGAGTCGAAAGATCAACTGCTTGGCGGACCCTCATCAAAGAAGATCAAGTTAGGACAAGGACGATCTCCTCCGGTCCAGCATCATTAAGGACGACCTTCTCCATCTATCTTCCAGTCCAACATTTGAAGGAAAGCATCACCAAATTGAGAATCAACCAAGTGTTAGACAAGGTGGCATCCTAGTCATCGCTCCTCCAGTCGGGTTGGTCCACTTCAGCATGTCTAGATTCAATGTACCTGACTCATTAAAGGTGGCACAAGCTTCGATGTACCTACCCCAGCTATCCATTGGTCGAATATTCCAGAGAAGACATGTGTCCAATTAATACAATTATTTCATCGGTCAGAATTGAGTTTGTTGTAACAAACCCTAATTAGGGTTTTCATTGTAGAATCTTGGCCATTGATCTCAAATTGATCTTAGCCATTGAATTGTATTAAGGGCACTATATAAGCCCTGACTCTTCATTTGTAAATGCTAATAGAAAGTAGTTAGTGAATAGTGGAAAAATATAGAAAATAGTTAGTTAATAGTCAGAGAATAGTTAGTCAGGAGTTAGAAGGTGAATAGTTAGAATAGTGAATAAGTCAGTTAATAGTATAGCAATTAGAGTAGAAGAGAGAGAGAAGGCAAAGATTGTTGCCAAGATGTTGTTGTAAAAGACTTGTAAAACTTCATTGAAGAAATGGTGAAATTTATGGGTCGATTCAACAATTCCCATGGTCTCTATACTTCTCCTATTTGATTTCATGTTATTAGATGAGTGGAAGAAATATGTTTGATTGATGGTGAAATTCGTATATCCATACTACTAGCAGTTTGTTGATTGCAGACTTGCCTTGTGTAGTCAACTGGAATCATTCAGCTTAAGCTTAACTTCAATTGTCGCTTCTTCATTGATATGCATTAGCCTGATGGTGTCTATGCTTGTAGTGATGATCTGAACATCATAAAGCTTTCCTATGAAGATCGCACTAACCTTGTGGAGATGGTCCTGGGATGTCAAAACAAGAATTAGTTAGAATTTCATCAAAGATCATTCATTGCTCCTACATTCTTAGTGTCAGAATTAGATCCTTTCCTCGACCTCGTCCTTTTTTCCTTTTTTTTCAAATCTAAGCCAGTAAAATCTTGTGATTCCAGCAAATCAGATGTTTAGGTCATCAAGTGTAAGTCCCCTTGTGATTCCAGCAAAATCACATCATACCACAAAGAGCTTATCCACACGTAGAGATCCTACATAACAGAACCTTGGAGTTACTTTGACTGATCCTTCAGCGAGATCTTCAGCAGTCAGGAACTTTGCTCAAGAGAGGATAAGGTACCTTTTAGGTATTTTATTCTGTGTTTGGTCGTGTACAAAAAACACATCAACAGCCCCCCATTTGCAATGGGGCAATGTGTGAAAACATCACAACAGGCAGGTTCGCGTAAAGTAAGTTGAGGTGAACCTGCCACAAATGTTTGCATGTTTATGAATAAGGTTGGTTGAGTGCATAAGAGAAAGTTGATTTAGGGATAGCCTTTTTAACTGACAAAGAAGAAAACCTAACCCATTGACACCATTTTGCTTGGCTAACATTTTTAGGTTTCACTTTTGTACAACTTGCTGCTATATTCCCAACTTGGAGGCACCTTCTATATCAAATTGGAATATTTTTATGGTTCAATACCCGTTTCCATAAATATCCCCCAGTTTCAACCATATTTCCTCTGACAATCCTTTTGAAATATCAATCTCAACTTGAATCCTCGTTGATGTAGAGTGGAATAGTCCATCTGTTTTTGGTCTATGAACAAAAAATCTGCCAAAGAAATCATTCCGTAAGCCTTGTATACACTCATCCACCCAAAATAAAGCTGCAAATATTGCAACTAAATCTATACTGTATTACTGAGAACGTTTCAGTCATAGGGTTGAACTCTGGGAATCACAGTGTAATTAAAAGCACATACTTTTCCTAGAACTAGGGCCCTTTTACTAATATATTTTGTCTATCTTCCACAAATTGGCATAGTAACACAGAAAGACCTTGGGCACTTGGGGTAAATTTCTATTGTTCCTTTTCAACCTTTTTTAAACATTTTTTATCTTCTGTGCATGTAAATCTTCTATTTGAGGCCATTGAGCATTAAATCTACAAATAAACCATCATCTCAATTGTCTTTCTTCCTCATTAAGAACTTAATAATAATATAACTATTGAAAATAATATTATGATTATAACTACTATAATATTTTATAAAAACTATTCTGCAGTAAAACATATAGTATAATACTATCTAAAAATAAATAAACATATATATAAATATATAAATATCTAAATATATATATATATATAGAAATAGTAATTTGAATGAACAAATAACTCTGTGACTAGAAATCAGATTGAATTATCAATTCAATATCAGAAAGAAGATAATGATAACACCAATTTGATTCATGTTAAGATAGATTTGGCTTCTGCTCAAGTTAGTTTTAAGTCAAAATGTATAGAAATAGATTAATTATGGTTAAAACAGGCCTAAGCCTAAAAGGGGACATTACAAATCTGCAGTCCCACCATCATTGTATGATTTGCTAGGGGTGACAGGTGGGACACCTTCGCACCCGACAGCTAAGGTCCTAATTGTTGTGAGGTATTCACACATCGCCCCATTGTAAATGGGGACCCCACTTTTCGCTTTCTAGGATTAGTCCTTTTTGCTCAGTCCTAGGTTGTCTTAGAGTCTTTGCTATTAATCTTTGCATTGAAGGGATAGTTGAAGTGACTTAAGAATTGGAAGTTTTGATGAATAAAGTATAGGCAAGGGAAGAGATTGAACGAAGTGTCTACATAGGGTCATGCCCCTTGCTGGAGCAAACTTGCCTTAGACCCGTCCTTTGCCTCAAGATTAGAGTGAATTCCTTCCTTGAGCGTTCTTGAAGGGTAAAAGGTAACATGTTTCGTGAAGATTTGGGGATATGATGTAGTTGAGTGAAGGATTGAGTTTAAGATTGTTTGAGGTCATGTACCTCTCTAAGGTCTTAGGGTGAAAATTTCACCAAGGTCATGTACCTCCCTAAGGAACAGGAGCAAAAATTTTCATCACGAGTGTACCTTGCCAAGGTTACAATGGCAAAATTTTGACTAAGGTGATGTACCTCATCAAGGTCCCAGAGTGAATTTTGTTTTTGAGTTGTCCTTGGAGAGGATATAGATCGAAAATTTTTACTTAGGTCCTAGAGCGAACTTGTTTCATGTCCTTCCAGAGGTCCTAGAGCAAAACCTCTATAGCAGTTCGCTCTTGTCCTTGCTCAGGTCTTAGAGCGAAATTTTGTTTCAGGTCCCGTCCTTCCGAAGGTCACAAAGCGAATTTCCTCTATAGATGTTCTCAAGGGCCGAAATGATGATGCTTTCAAATTGATGAGGTAAAAGAGTTGAGTCATGTCCTTGTAAAAATCCTACGGTGAACTGCCAAGTCTTGTCATATAGGTCCTGTCCTTCCAAGGGACATAGAGCGAATTATGTATTGAGTCTTGGTCATAGAGCGAATTCATCTTTTGAAGCTTGTCCTCAGGGAGGTCTTAAAGCGAAAACTGCATCATAGGTCCTGTCCCTGCCAAGGACAAAGAGCGAACTGCTATTATAGGTCCTGTCCCTGCCAAAGACAAAGAACAAACCTCAATTATAGGTCTTGTCCTTGCAAAGGACGATGAACGAACTTCAAAGATTGAGCCCTATGAGCGAATTTCATATTTGAACACACATCAGCAAACTTCAAGAATTGGGGTATATTAACGATTTCAAGCACCTAAGATTGAATGTTATGAATGGACTTCGTAGCTTGACCTACATTAGCGAACTTCATGATCTAAAAAGGATGGACGAACTTCATGAAACGAGAGACATCAGCGAACTTCAAGATTTGATACACATGAGCAAACTTCAAGAGTAGGGCTAGATGAACGAACTTCATAGATCAAGATGGGTGAGCAAATTCCAAATAGTACTTAAAAGATCAATCAACCTCTAAGTGAAATTCAAATCTAAAGAACTAGGAGTCCAATCAATATCAACAACAAATCTGATTCTGGAAACGTATCATCAGTGAATTTGATTACATTCACAGTGAGTTCAATCAATATCAACATCAAATCTGATCCACAAGCAGCATCTCCAATCATTGGTGACAGCAAAAGTCACAAAAGAAGAAGGGAATTCATCAAGAAGACAACAAATTTGCTTCAACCAAGGAGTGACCCCTTTTATAGATGCTCTTGAAAAACCTAGCAACTAATGTCTCAGATCTGCCTTAGATTCATCACAGAAATAGGTTACAACTTTGCCCAGCTAGGGCACAAACATAAGTGACACAACTTATCTGATCCTGGGACTTGAGATCCGACTTGAAGAAGTCTTCAACATGCAGGTACTACTGTCAGTAGCAAGTTTGGCAGCCTCAGAACAGCCTAGGGTGATGTTTGCTCAGCCTCAGAACAGCCTAGGGTGATGTTTGCTCAGCTGGTAATGAAGTTCGCCCAGCTAAGAAGAGATTCGCTAGGGCTCAGACTGATATCGCAAACCTTCAAATATATTCGCTGATGTATCAGAGTTATTCGCTATTGTATTGCAGAGATAGTTCACTGAAAAAGGATAATTTGAACAATGATAAGTACTTCGTACTTATAGGCGACTTAACCTTTAATTCTTCAAGTCGGCTATATATTAAATTACAATCAAATGTATTAGAGGTGACACCAAATTGAATTAGGTCCACACATTATACATTAATATAGGTCATGCCCTATATGCAAGACACATTTGGGTTGGCCCTTATAACACGTTACATTTGTAAATAACCCAAGTCACACAAGTAGGGCCTGACCCAAATCATATTACAAGTTACATTAATATCCCAAATAGGCCGCCCATACACAGTGTATTTATTACTAGCTGCTGATTATATCTCCGCCTTATCGTATCATGTATGTATTGCTGTCTGCTTATTATATCTCCGCCTTATCGTATCCTATATATATTCCTCCCAAAGGAGTTGCATTGTATGATATAGGATACCTGAGGTCGTGACTCTACATGTAGGGACATGATACCTTTGGAGGCAAACCGACATGTTAATGTAATCGGTATTTATAACTAAACCAATTTAAACATAATCAGTTATGTGCAATAACACACATCACCGATAATTAGACAATACGGTGATAATAAAGATTGATAATGTAATATAGATTTCATGTTTTTCATATTGATTATACATATAGACATTAACTGATATTGATTTTAATATTGTTTAATATATTAGGCATTTAATATCAGTTTTCATTAATAGCCGGTATACGTTATTATGTAAGGCCGATAGGCCAATTAGACAATTACGTTGTCTCTGTTGGTCCTAATAGATTCTGACCATGGTTATTCTATCATCAACATCTGGTTTGCTCTATGAATATATCTGAATCTCTGATAGTGAGATTATGCTTAATCCATTTTTGGCTAAGATAATTCTAAGTTTTTTTAATGTAAACTCCCCACCATTGTCTGTTTGAAGGGTGGCGATTGGACTTTGGGCTTCATTTTCAATTATAGTGTTGAACTTTTTAAAATTTTGGAAGGCTTCAAACTTCTGCAAGAAATGAATCAAAGTCATTCTACTACGATTGTCAATGAAAAACATGAAATAGACATCGTCTAGCAAAAGCTGTTGGTAACGGTCTGGTTGTAACTTTCTTTGAGCTTGCTGAATTGAACCAGGGAAAGGATCTCTATATCGTTTTGCTAGAATGCAAGATTCACATTTCTCAATTGTGTCAGGCAAAGTGGTCAACCCTACAGTATCATTCTTTTGCATTATTTGATGCTATCATAATTAACATGCCCAAATCTTCTATGTCATAAAAGACTAAAAAACATTTGCCTCTTCACTAAGGTAATAATTTTTTGAAATAGCTCTACCTTATTTGGGTTTTAATAACTTACCATCTTCTCAACCAGAAAATACAACTTGATTATCAAACTTCCTTGTAATACCATTTATCCATCTTCCAATAAAATGGAATGGCCTTGTTGCCAAATCAGCTCTAATGACAAGAATTTATGTCAGAGTTGAGTTACATCTGGTATATTGTGAAATGCAAAATCTGGAAGTCCTGCAACTTGAGACGAATGGTTCCTTTGACAAAAGGTTGGGATTTGTTTTATTTTCTAAATAGAGAGGACCACAACATCTTTACGAGACTTTTCAAAATAGGCATGTTCAAATATCATATGTTGTGCTGCTTTAGTATCTAATACCCAAGTATTATGAGGCATGACATGATTCATGTATGGTAATCAAAATCTGACATGAAAGCACAAATTCATCATGATCATTACTGTGAGATTTTGCCAAGATTTAGAGGCAATGGAAAGCACAAATAAGAGCGATCAAAATAGATGATAGGAATAAACTGTATTCTATCAAGATGAAAAATGTGATCAACTGGATCATCAATCGTTACATACAATGAATATGAGCCTGCATATATAGGCAAGGCAATATGGATATGTGAGCACACAAACATGACATGTGGCTCAATAAGAAACAAGGGTAGGTAGGAAATAGGTGTGGGTAGGTAGGAGAAACAATATAATATTTCACATGAGGTGGATTGTAACAACAAGATAAGATCAACACCATAAAAGGTGGAAATTCTCTTACACACACTATCCCAATGTGGCACAAACACCCAAGTGTCTCATACCCAAACTACTATGAAATGCATTTCCTAAGTAAACTTAAGTATAGTGTAATAATATCCATGATGAATAATTATTTACACCAACAATTACCACATGCAAATAGGGCTTCTTCTGATGCTTTATCATCATCATTGGTTTTATCTTTTTGTGTGAAAGAATTTTCTATCTTATCCTATGATATTCTGCCTTCATGGACTTCATGATTACCTTTTTGACAACACAGTTTGCAATACAAGTGTTGTCTATCATGAAAGATTTCCACTTATACAACAAGAAGACTTGTCATAGAAATCATTCACAATGAGCAGTAAGCAATCATGTCCATTGAATTTTCAGATCATATATCTAAATCTTCAGTTTATACAGCAAGTAGAACCATGATCAAACAATATCATAACCCTGGAAGTCAATAATTCCTCCTTACAGTTTGTAACTCAGAAATTAAACATTAGCAACATACGGATTTTCTGGAAATGAAGATTTGCAGTCGGCACTGGTAGGAAACGTTGTTTCCAGATTGGTTTGCGTTCCCAGGCACAAGCATTAGTTACAGACAATGGACGCAGCTCTCCTTTCGGTATTAGAAACCACCCCAAGACAAACAAGCAGGAGTTGTCTTCGGTCATGAAGCAATAAACAGAGCCCACGACCTTGGAAATGGCTTCTCACGAAGTTATTAAGAGCCACCTCAAAAAATGTAAATACTTGCTGCATATATTATAATCCTTCAAAATTGTATTTGCTCCTTATCTTCAAAGATATATCACCTGACCTCAATATGCTTAGCAATTATAAAAATATAATCGTTTCCCTCTTAATTCCTCGCCCAATGTTGAGTCTTTGCACTATGAAATTGGCTTCTTAAACAAGCTTCAGAAATATTAATATTTTTGCTCCATCCCGATATCTTCCTAATGATTGTTTCACTGCTTATTATTATTTTCCTAAACTTTTATTATAGCTGTGGACACATGGCTTATAATATTAACAAACTCCTTTATTCCACCCGTAAATGGTCCATGGCAAACATTTATCAAGCCCGTTTCCACAATAAGCTCCAATATTGAATACAGCAGAATAGGGTATTCTTTTGTTCTAAACTCAAAATATAAAGCAGACACCAGAATAAATCTCTGAAAATTGAACTTATCTGCACATTTGTCTCCAAAGGAGATTTCACAAATTTGTCCAGCTGTGAACTCCACTGCAAATCCACCTCTTGGAAGAACCAGATTTTTGTCTGGTTCTAGTTTTTCATCTTCAGAGATTACACACTTTTATCAAAATCCAAGTATGCCCTTGCCACAACCCTAGTACCTCCTTATAAAGCCCTCCAGGGAACATCTAGAAGATTAGGCCAACTTGGAGAAATATATTTAATAAAGTAACAATAATATTTTATTATTTTATTGTTATTAAATGAATTAATATTAAGTTGTCATTTAAATATTTGATTTATTTTTTACAACTTAATAAAAATCAATTTAATTAATTGTTACTTAAAATTGGAGACATTACATATCATTTTGGTTGTCATATTGAAATTAGCCTCTTCCAATTGTACATCCGCTTTTATTATTACTCCATTGACCTCTACCTCTTCCTTAATCATTTTGATCACCTCTAGAAGAAAAAATCTTCTTAGAAGGCTTGCCTTTTAGTTAAGCAAACACATAATTTCACCAGTGCCATTAAACTTCCTCTCAAAGGCTTTTTCTTGTGTAGCAAACATATCAACCGATTGATCAAAAGTTATTCTCTTCAATTGCTAACATGCTTTTAGAGACTCCAAATAGGTTGCATGAGTTGCAAGGAGTGCCTTTATGAAGGCAACAATATATATATATCAACTCGTCCACTAGAATCATCAACATCTTGTTTTATGGCTTGAATCATAGAAAGCTGATTTATGATATTACCATTTTACAATTCAAGGTTGGAAAAACTTCAATTGCAATTGAATGAATTTCAATTCTGAATGTGAACCATACAGATCTCCCAACTTTTGAAGTGCCTCCCAAGCTAAATTATATCCTTGTATGTGTCAAAACACATCTTCATTTTCTAAAGCTCTTGTCAAAGCCTAAGACTTTAGAATTCTTATACTTTCATCTTTTCTTTAGTCATTGTTAGTTCTATAGGTTGACTGTCTCCATCTGTAATGTCCCTTTTTATAAATTACCTGTTGTGACCTTTTTCACACATCGCCCCATTGCAAATGGGGACCCTCTCTTTTCCTGCTTTCTAGGGTTTTGTTAGTGTCCTATGACCTTTTGCTGCAGTTTTACCAAGTCTTGTCCAGTTCAGAGCATTTCAGGCCGTGACGATTGAATGTTAGTTTTTGCAAGTTATGTGATTCTGAAATGCGAACACCACCAGAGTGCTTAGAGAGGCCAAATGACGAAGATCGCAATTGATTTGGACGAATTTGGACAACTTTCTATCTTTAGAAAGTTTGCTTTTTTTGCTTTTTCCTATTTTTTAGGAAGTTTCATTTTTGGCATTTTTAGCCCGATCCCCGATATGGCTATTTTTAGAAAGTTTTCCCTATTTTTTAGGGATGTCTGCTTTTTTGCTTTTTCGGAATGGGAACCTAGGGTTTGCACTGATACCACTGGCCAACTTCAATTGGAACTCAAAAATTCCAAGTTTTGATCTAAAAAGCTAAATCCCTAGATTTTAGGCTTTTTTGCTTTTTCGGGATGCAGACCTAGGGTTTACACTTGCACCACTGACTTGCTTCGACCGGAACTCGAAAATTCCAAGTTTTGATCTAAAAAAGCTAAATCCCTAGATTTTAGGTTTTTTGCTTTTTCGGAATGCAAACCTAGGGTTTACACTTGCACCACTGACCAACTTTGACCGGAATTCGAAAATTCCAAGTTTTGACTTGAAAAAGCTAAATCCCTAGATTTTAGGCTTTTTGCTTTTTCAGGATGCAAACCTAGGGTTTACACTTGTACCACTGACCTGCTTCGACCGCGATCCAAAATTTTCAAGTTTTGACCCAAAAAGCTAAGTTCCTATATTTTAGGGGGTCATGGCACCTTCAAAGGATAATCAGCTCGAAAAATCATCTTGATCCTCAAATGTCCTGAAATTTGGCTAAGTCTGGAATGTCATCCTGATCCTGAAATTTGACTAAGTCTGGAAAATTGGAGAATCCTCCAAAAACTAGATTTTGCATTATTAGTCCTAGAGGCCCGAAATTACTCTCAAACATCCTGACAATATATATGAAATATAACTTAAAGTATAAGAAAGATACTTAAATGTTATATTTCATATATAATCCGCCCTCTTGAGAGACCTTCAAAGTCCGCCATGGGTTGGGAGGTCATGTGGGAGCACTCCTCAAAGTCCGCCCAAGCATGTGGAGAGCGCCTCAAAGTCCGCCCAAGGTGGAGAGTGCCTCAAAGTCCGCCCAAGCATGTGGGAGCACTCTTCAAAGTCCGCCCAAGCATGTGGAGAGCGCCTCAAAGTCCGCCCAAGGTGGGAGCACTCTTCAAAGTCCGCCCAAGCATGTGGAGAAGCCACCAAAGTCCGCCAAGGCTAGAGAGGTCATGAAGGAGCCTTGTCTAAAGTCCGCCAAGGCTAGAGAAGTGGTGGGAGCCTAGCCTAAGTCCGCCATGTTTTGGAAGAGGCCATGATGGCCAACACTCTAAAGTCCGCCATGTGTGTGGGGTGCCCAACGGGTGAAGTCCAAAGTCCGCCCTATGTTGGAGACCCATCAAAACTCCGCCCTACCCTAGCAAAATGATGCAAAGGTCTAGAAGTCCGCCCATGTTGGAGATGTGATGGAAGTCTGCCCAAGGTGGGAGCCGCCACCAAAGTCCGCCCAAGATGGAGGTCATGTAGGAGCCCTCTACCAAGTCCGCCAAAGTAAGAGAGCAAGGTAGGAGGTGCCAAGTCTAAAGTCCGCCAAGGGTAAAGAGAGCCATGAGGAGGGACCTTCAAAGTCCACCCCATGCCTTAGCCAAAATTTTGCCTTGATGGAGAGCCATGAGGAGAGACTTCCAAAGTCCGCCCTATGCCTTAGCCAAAAATTCACCTTGATTGAGCTTTGCTCAAAGTCCGCCTTCCATGTTGAAGGGACCCTTCAAAACTCCGCCCAAGGAAGTAGATGCTAAGTATGATGTTGAAGAGCCTTCTCAAACTCCGCCATGCCTTGGATGTTAATTTTAACACTTTCAGATTGATATAACTTAGAATTTATAACTTAGTTTCTAATTAGTTAGTTTAACTGAAAGAAAATGGCAATATAGAAATGAACAAGTTGAGAGCAAGACACAATTACCCTGGGAAAACCTCCTAGGAGGAAAAACCCAGCCAGAAAAGATCCTTAGATCTGATTATGGATTATAGTTATGTAATCAATACAACACTTATCTCTGGTATTTGCAGATTCAGATGTTGCTGTCCAGAAGGTGCCTGTAACATTCACTTGCTGGCATATGCAGAATAGATACTGCTGCTCCCTTCTTCAGATTGTAGGCTTCCAAGAATTATGCTGTGTATGACCCTTGAATTGACAGTCCTTCAATTAGTGCTTTGCTGGATATTGATGGCTGGTAGACCTCCAATTAGTTTGCTGTGCAACCTCCAATTAGCTTGCTGTACATACCCTTGAATGTTGCCAAATACCCTAAGGTGAATTTCGCATCTTCAAATGGTGAATGAGGTTGCTGCTTGAAGTAGACTGAAGTTCGCACTATATATGAATTTCGCATCAGATGGGAGAGCTTGTATTTTTTGCTTGAGTGAATAACAAATGAATCTTGATCTTTTATTTATATGGAGCGAACTCCTTAACTAGGTCGGCTTTTCCAATAATTAAACTTTTAATTATTTCCTTTTTTTTTAACTGCCTTGTTAATAGGGTCGGCCCTATTGGATAGCACGCTGAGTGTTTATTTGATGTAGCGTGGGGGATAGGGCCACGTTGGAGGGAAGAGGGGCCAGCCCCTTTTTGGGCAGATTCCAATGTTGCCCAAGGCAATATGAATCCGCCCTTCCCTAATTAATATTAACACTCCCTCTTAATTAGGGAGGAGAACATAACTATAATCTTCCATCTTGCATACACAAGCAAGGAATGGAATTACATAATACAATCTTCCAGCTTGCACACAAGCATAGACTGGATCCACCTTACATTGCCCACAAAGGGTGGAGAGAATCTTTTCGACCATCTTACATTGCCCGCAGAGGATGGTCAATCAATTACACTAATACCATCTTACATTGCTCGCAGAGGATGGTTTAACAATTACACTTCTCCCTGAGAAGTTTTTACAATACCATCTTACATTGCCTGCAGAGGATGGTTTAACATTTTACAATACCATCTTACATTACCCGCAGAGGATGGTTACTAATTACACTTCTGCCTGAGAAGTTTACAATACCACCTTACATTGCTCGCAGAGGGTGGTTTAACATTTACAATACCATCTTACATTGCCCGCAGAGGATGGTTAATAATTATACTTCTCCCTGAGAAGTTTTACAATACCACCTTACATTGCCCGCAGAGGGTGGTTTGATACAACACAACGTATCACTGAGATTGAGACTCCCTTTCGATTAGGGTTTCATTTTCCATAATACCAAGTCTGTCCCTGAAGTACACAAACTTTACTTTGGATAGAGGCTTGGTAAGAATATCTGCAACCTGCTCATCAGTGCTGACATACTTCAGCTGAATAGCACCTCTTTGCACCATGTCCCGAATGAAATGATAGTGAGTTTCCACATGTTTTGACCTGTCATGAAACACTGGGTTGATGGACATCTTAATACAACTCTGGTTATCACAGTGAATAACTGTAGGATCCCAAGCCTCACCAAACAGCCCTGCAAGAAGCTTGCGAAGCCACACTGCTTCTCTAGAAGCTACACTTGCTAATACTCAGCTTCAGCAGTACTCAATGCCACTGAGGATTGTTTCCTGCAAGCCCAAGAGATTACTGCGGATCCCAAGCTAAAACAAATACCGGAGGTGCTTTTCCTGTCTTTGACGCTTCCAGCCCAGTTTGCATCTGAATAACCTTCCAAGGTTATTGGAGTGTTAAGTGGATACTTCAGCCCAAAACCAACTGTGCCTCGCAAGTATCTTAGGATATGCTTGGCTGCAACAAGATGAACAAGTTTGGGCATGCTCATGAACTGGCTGAGAGCATTCACAGCAAAACATATGTCTGGTCTAGTGTTAACTAGATACATCAGTGATCCAATCAATTGCCGGTACTCGGATGGATCTGCAAATTCAGAGTTAGCTGCAGAAACACTTAACTTCTTTAAGTTAGATTCCATAGGAGTAGACATGGGTTTACAATCCATCATTCTAAATCTTTTCAAAATGTCAATAGTATACTTTCCTTGACTTAGAAAAATTTCGTTAGATCTTTGCCATACTTCTAGATCTAGAAAATAATGCATTAGATCTAAGTCTTTCATTTCAAATTCTGAAGCTAGTTCTTTCTTGCATCTAATAATAAGTTCATCTTTACCAGTAAGGAATAAGTCATCCACATAAAGAACTAGAATTAGCATTTCATCATTGGCTACCTTAAAGTATATGTTAGAGTCAGCATCATTTTTACAAAAGCCTAGACTTAGCAAGTATTTATCAATTCTTTCATACCAAGCACGAGGAGCTTTTTTAAGGCCATACAGAGCTTTCTTTAACCTGCACACATGGGTTACTCTATCCTGAATCTCATAACCCTCAGGTTGCTCAATATAGACTTCTTCCTCAATGACACCATTGAGAAAGGCAGTCTTAACATCCATCTGATGTAGTTTCCAACCCCTAGCAGCAACAATGGCTATTATAGTTCTAATAGAAGTATATCTAGCAATAGGAGCAAATGTTTCTTCATAGTCTATGCCTTCCTTTTGAGAAAAACCACGAGCTACAAATCTAGCCTTATATTTTTCAATACTACCATCAACATTATGTTTAATTTTAAATAACCATTTAGAGGAAACAACAGATTTACCTTTGGGTCTGGGCACAATGTCCCACACATCATTCTTGATGATTGACTGATATTCTTCATCCATAGCAAGCAAATCTTTCAGCTTCTTGAATGGTGTTCCTTACCCAAAGAGGCCTCTTTTTGGTAATGACAATGTCACTAGGAATAACAATGGGATTCATGGGCTCTGGTGGATAATCATGATCATCTTGAGGTGGAGGTTCCACTTGCTCCCTCTGAATCTCAAGGTTAGAATCAACATTTATATCTTGATTGTCATTTGCTTCATCAATAACACAAGAACCTTTCGATTTCTTAAAAGTAATATCTTCTTCAAATGTAACATCCCTACTTACCTCAACATACCTTTGACCTGGGATGTATATTCTGGATGCCTTGGAGGATTCACTATAACCGACTAGAATGCCTTTCTTTCCGGAGGGTTCTAGCTTGGTTCGCTTTTCTTTGGGCACATGAACATAAATAGGACTTCCAAAGATTCTGAGGTGACTGATGTCTGGTTTGGATCCTGTGAAGCCTTCTTCAGGGGTCATGTTCTTTAGAACATGGTGAGGACATCTATTCTGGATATATACTGCTGTTCTGGAGGCCTCTGCCCATAGGGAGGTCTGCAAGTCTTGATCGTGAATCATTGCCTTTGCAGCCTCCACAATAGTCCTATTCTTTTTTTCGGCAACACCATTTTGTTGAGGATTGTATGGAACACAAAAATCCCTCTTAATTCCTGACTCAACACAAAAATCATAAAAGCTACCGGAGGTGTACTCACCTCCATTGTCAGATCTTAAACATTTAATTCTTTTACCAGAGGAGTTTTAGGTTAATGTTTTGAACTCTTTGAGTTTACTTAGGACTTCATCGGATTCTTTAGATTTCAAGAAGTAGATCCAAGTTTTCCTAGAGAAATCATCTATGAAGATTACGTAATAAAAAAATCCACTAGGAGATGCTATAGACATAGGACCACATAAATCTGAGTGAACAAGTTCTAGTTTGTCTTTAGCTCTATTTTCACTTTTATGAAATGGACTTTTAACATTTTTACCTATAGCACAACCTTTACAAGTGTTATCATGGATTTGACTGAGTTTAGGAATACCTTTGACTAACTTTTCAAGGGATGGAAGAGCTTGATAATGCAAGTGTGCAAGCCTTCTATGCCATAACTCACAGGATTCAGGAACCTCATTAATGAGTGCTTGGATAGGGTTAGTAGAGAGCTTATAAAGACTATCATATCTATGACCAATTATACGACCAGATTTAAAACTAAATTTCTTAGGCCATGCAAGAATTTTTCCATCAGAAAATGCAATTTGATAACCTTTATCTTCTAGAGCAAAAATGGAAATTAGGTTTCTTTTAATTCCAGGAACAAACAAGATATCACTGAGGTGCAAGGAAATACCAGAAACTAAATTTAGAGAAGTAGAGCCAGAACCTCTTACCGAATAACGAGCGTCATCACCAATTACTACATGAAGGCTGGTATCCTTCTCTACTACGTTTGAAAGGTGATCACAGTAGCCTGTGATGTGTCTGGAGGCACCACTGTCAATCAACCAAGTATTGCTATCTGAAGGAACACTGCTAGACAGAGCGGAGATGAATAAAAAATCATTTTGTTCTGATACTTCATTTAGGTTGGCTTCACTTTGGTTAGGGTTATACTGACATTCTTTAGCATAGTGACCAAATTTGTCACATCTAAAGCAACGGACACGCGAGGTATCTCTTGGTTTCTTCCAAGGGTGTTGGGAACTAAATGGTCTGAATTTCCTATTTCTTTTTGGATAAGGTTTCTTCCAATTTCCCCCTTTCTTGCATTGAGCTGCAAGCATGTGATGATCATCTATATGGGAACTTTTGGGTTTGCCCTCTTGTGATGAGGCGAGACTCTTCTTGGATATAATCATTTTTAAGGCGATCAAGGGTGGGTAACTCAGTCCTACCACTTATGGTTTGGATAAATGACTCCCATGAGTGAGGTAGACCATTTAGGGCAATCATGACAAGGTCTTTATCTTCCATGTTATGGCCAATTAAACCTAGCTGATTCTTTAGTTCTGAAATTCTCATAAAGTAGGAAATAACAGAATCTTCTTTTGCCATTTTGATATTAAGTAGTTGTTGTCTTAAAGTAATTGCCCTACTGAGATTGTTAATTTCATATGTACCTTGTAAATGGCTGGACATTTCCCTTGCAATGGTAAATGAGGCAATAGAGGTGACTAGGTGGTCTTTGACTGAATCAATGAGAATCTTCTTGGCCTTGATAGCATCCCTTTTGAATTGTTTTAGCTCGGCTGCATCCGTAGGTTCAGTTAGCTCTTTTGCTTCTATGAATTGGAGAAGATCTTCTTCCTCTAGAGCCAACTTGATTCAAACTTTCGAGGCAGTAAAGTTTAGATTCCCATCAACCCTATCTTCAACTCTCAGCCCCATTGACCTAACCTGAAATGAGACACCAATCTGGAAATAAAGGAGCATTGAATTTTGAAATCTGAAAGTTGATCTAGCCTATAGCTCTGATACCATGTTAATTTTAACACTTTCAGATTGATATAACTTAGAATTTATAACTTAGTTTCTAATTAGTTAGTTTAACTGAAAGAAAATGGCAATATAGAAATGAACAAGTTGAGAGCAAGACCCAATTACCCTGGGAAAACCTCCTAGGAGGAAAAACCCAGCCAGAAAAGATCCTTAGATCTGATTATGGATTATAGTTATGTAATCAATACAACACTTATCTCTGGTATTTGCAGATTTAGATGTTGCTGTCCAGAAGGTGCCTGCAACATTCACTTGCTGTCATATGTAGAATAGATACTGCTGCTCCCTTCTTCAGATTGTAGGCTTCTAAGAATTATGTTGTGTATGACCCTTGAATTGACAGTCCTTCAATTAGTGCTTTGCTGGATATTGATGGCTGGTAGACCTCCAATTAGTTTGCTGTGCAACCTCCAATCAGCTTGCTGTACATACCCTTGAATGTTGCCAAATACCCTAAGGTGAATTTCGCACTATATATGAATTTTGCATCAGATGGGAGAGCTTGTATTTTTTGCTTGAGTGAATAACAAATGAATCTTGATCTTTTATTTATATGGAGCGAACTCCTTAACTAGGTCGGCTTTTCCAATAATTAAACTTTTAATTATTTCCTTTTTTTTTTAAACTACCTTGTTAATAGGGTCGGCCCTATTGGATAGCACGCTGAGTGTTTATTTGATGTAGCGTGGGGGATAGGGCCACGTTGGAGGGAAGAGGGCCAGCCCCTTTTTGGGCGGATTCCAATGTTGCCCAAGGCAATATGAATCCACCCTTCCCTAATTAATATCAACATTGGAGAGGTAAGGAAAGTCCGCCCAAGTTTGAGGAAGATGAAGGTAAGCCTCCAAAAGTCTGCCTACACATAAAAGTCAAACAGAATCAACGAAAATACAAAATGATGTCATGAAAATCCTTAAAGATTTTGAACTTAAATCCAAAATAGAAAGTTTTCAAAAGGAGAATATTGGAAGATTAATAAATATTTTGAACTTATAGCCAAATTGGAAATTTTTGGAATATATTTTCTTCGAATTTGGAAACATGACAACACATTCCTAAAGAATGAAGTTAAAATTGGAAACATGAGTTGGAAGATTTTAAGGGTTTCTGATTGAGGATTTAACTTTATTTACAAATACTTAGTTGTAAACTTCATTTCTACACCAAGAAGTTCGAGTTACTAACGAGAGCTTAGTAAAGTATTTTCGGTTTGAAGATCATCTGGAGAAAGTTTTGAATAGTGTCGGAGGTTGGATAAACTTTTTTGACAAAAGTTTCATAGATTTTTTTTGAGAAAGACAACCAGCATAAGGAAGAGTTATTGAATCGTTCTTGAATTTCCTGAGTGTTCTTGATAAAATTCCAGCCTTACTTCCATCCATTCGAAGGTGAAATGGAATTCATGACACAGATTTATGAATTTTCTAAGTATTTTTCAGAGTTTAAGAAATGATTTTTAGTAAACTTATTCGAATTTCTAGAGAATGAAAATCATTTTTTTTTGGCTAAGTATAAGAAATTTTCGGAGTTATAACACTTGGTGTTGATTTACGATCACAACCACCCTTGAAGACTGAAGGGTTTTGAGGATGAAATTTCAGTTTTTATGGCTAAGTATGAAAATGAAGTGAAATTTTCCAAACACTTAGCTGTTCGCAGCCTCGATTTTCTTTAATCTAAGATAGATTTCTAACTTATTTTCCTTTGGTTTTACAGGTCGCAAGAGGAAATAGAAGCAGGATCATCATAGAGATCGCAGTTGGAGTTCATAGGCAAGGTTCATCCGGGCGTGAAGATAGATAGCCAAAATTTGGCTAAGTATGGGAAATGTTGAAGGCATGTCAGGGTATCGAGAAGGACATGATCACAGCGAAAGCCTGAACAGCTTGATCCCATCATTTCATATTTGCAAGGGGTTACCTAGAGCTTTTTAACCCTCCTCCCACGCAACATAAATTGGCAACTGAAGGCAAGATCATCACAGAAAACACAAATGGAGTTTCGAGCCAATTTTAGAATTGAAAACGGGACCACGAGCAAGGTTCGTCTGAGCATAGAGAGGGACAAAATTTGGCTAAGTATGAGAAATACTTCGCGAAGAGATTTCTTCTCCAAATTCGAGGCACTTGAAAAAATTCGAGGCACTTGAAAGAATCTCAAGGCATCAAGAAAGAAAAGTTCTCAGACTTGGTGAAAATATGGAAAAGTTAAATAAACTTCCAACTTCTTGAAGGATTTCATCTTCAGAAGGAATTGAAAAATACAAGCTCCCAAGCAGAATCAAATGGTGACAAGAAGGAATCAAATTTCCATACTCAGACAATTTCTTGACACAAATTGGAAAATTCAAGGAAGACATTCAACATGTTGAGGTGACGCCTCGTCATCTTCCAACCAATCAGATCGCTCCAAGTTAGCATGTCCAGATTCGATGAACCTGACTTATCCAGAAGCTTCTAAAAGGGCACACTTCACAATGCAACAACCTTCTATTTTCATTGATGGTTCATTTTTAGCAAGAAGGACAAGTGTCCCAAATGTAATTGGTCGAGGGTAGTTAGTTTTGGGAAACCCTAATTAGGGTTTATAGCTTTCAATTTGGGCCCTTGATCACTGTTTGATCTCGGTCGTTCATTTATTCTTGAAAACTATATAAGGCTACCTACTCTCATTTGGAGGGTGTGAGGTTTTTGATGTATTGTTGCTTAAGGTCATTTCCAGATAATATATTGCATGTGCGCTACTTTGTAATCTCTATTATTTGAATGATTTGGATGGTTTCAATTGCCTCAACACTTAGTTAAAATTAATCTAGATTTTCTTTCATTGTTGTTAATTTGAATGAAGGATTTGATAAGTATCAATTGATGGTGTATCTCCGCTCATACTTTTGGTAAATGGATGATTTCCATTCTACCGTGCAAAGTTAGTCTGAGCCCATCCCCTGTGCATCCCAACATCTTGATCATAAGCACAACCCATTGAAGATTGCACCGGCCTTGTGTAGTTGTCCCTAGTGTGGCGAAGCAAGGTTTGGTTTCTCAAGAGCACCTAGTTGATACCGTCTCCAGAGTTCGTAGGATTAGATTAGCCTTCCTAAACCCTATCTCTTTTTCCCTTTATTTTGAAAGTCTAAATCCCAGAAAATTCCCAAAAAAAGGAAGAGCCTAAAATTGCTAAATCCATCTAAGTCCAGCAGTTCAAGATACTTGTCAAATGTAAGTCCCCCTTGAAATTTCAGCATACGCTACCCAAGAAGCTATTCCACTAAAGTCGCTTGTTCGCACATATAGACCTTGGAATCAGTAGTGATTTTTCAGGAGAGGATAGAATACCTTCGGGTATCCTATTCTAATGTTTGGTAGATGATAAAACAGACACCAACATTACCCTAGATTACCCTAGATTATAATTTTTATTTATTAAAGGAGGGTTATGAGGGGTACCTTTAACTCTTTAAGAGTAAAACCCTGCAACAAGTTAGGAAATAGTCTACCAATTATAACTTATAAGTGATTAATTGCAAACATACTAAGTAAAGAATGAAATGATCATGATAAAATGAAGGAAGGCTAACTATTTAAAACAAGAAGACTAACTATGATTCATAAATCAAAGAGAGCTAACTATGATTAATAAGGTAAAGGAAAGCTAGATAAATATAAATGTAAAGAAACATGGATCATAAGTAGAAGTATCCCAAACAAGTGAGTTACGAGGGATGACTCAATAGAGTGTTGTCAACAACTGTTCTCCCTTTACCATACTTGATAGGGTGTCCTAATCACCGTTCTTCCTCAATCAAGTCATACTTGGTAGGGTGCTCTTAACACCATTCTCCCTCAATTGAGTCACCTTCTCCTACTAATATGAATCATCATCGTCATACGAAGGATGGAGATTGCTTCAATAGGGTTTTCTAAGTCTAACCCTTCTAAGCCCAAAGGCAGAGCACCATTGCCCCCCTTTGGCCTCGTTTAGGTAGCGTGCTTAGAGGTGACCCTTAACACCATTCCCCCTATTACAATCATTCTTCTTCTACCATGTCTGATAATAAACAAACCAGAATATATAGATATATGCAAAGCATCATATTTCATCACTCTTTACAGAATATATAACCATAAATGACTCTAAAATATGCTGTGTATTTGTACACAACAGTGGACTGTTATCAGACATTAACATGCAAAGAATGCTGTAGAATTATGGTTCACAGGATCACGTACCAGAATGTTTTAATGTCTTAAACATGGATATGACAGAGAGTTCCTTGCTGTGAGTTCAATCTGCTTTCTTCGATGTTCTTCTTCCTTAAGGTTTTATTGCAGTTTTATTCTCTGTCCAACTGATTCCATTCCTTTATATCCCTCAATGTGAGGGAGAGGTCACACCTCTTTATCATGTGTGTCCTTTGGCAAGAGATACACCCTTTGAAAGAGTGCAATTCTTCATTATTCTGCTCTTTTAAAGGGACACAATCTTTTGCAATAAGATCTGCACTATTTAAATCAGATCTGCATTTCTGATCCCCAAATTATCCCCCCTTCAAATGAGTTCTTCCCTTTTATACCTCATATTTGGGGGAGTCACAACTCATCATTTCATGCCTTTTGACCATTAATTAACTTATTCAAATTTTTATCATATTTAATTATATTATTTTATATTTTAATTTAATCTTTATTTTTGTTCCTTTGGATTTTAATTATTTTATTATTATTTATTTTTAAACCATATTTCAAAGTGGGGACATTACACCATCTCAGATATTACATCACAAGTTGTTAAAACAGAGTATTTTCAACGTTCTTCCACCATTCTATCCATTTACCTTTTCTAATTCAAGGTCTCACTGACCATTGTCACAATAGACTGCTTTTTTAATTTTGAATATCCCACAACTCTTCTATAAAAGAATTATTTCTTTGATTCTCCTTGCTTTAATCATATGTTTAAAAGCAAGTTAGGATAATAAAATACCAATTTATTGTTCGTTAAGTGCAGCAGTTTAAAAAATAAATAGAAAAGGCTAGTGAAGCAGCAGATATATTTAATATTGGAAACCTTTACCCCTTTTCTCTTCCGTTTTATCCTGCAAATGCTTGTGCAGCTGCTTCAGATGCCTTTGATTTTAGTTAATCTCTGTACTCTCATTTTTCACGGATATGTATACACTTTTAGAGAATGATATACCCTGCTTGTGAACTGCCGGATGTGATTGTTGTTTGCTGGGCGCAGATGTTTGCTTGACTGTCTGATTGAATATATTTTCAGATGTTTTTACAAATATAGTGGTGCAGTTTCATCTTGGTGTGATAGTTTGATGAAAAATGGCATTTGCAAATTCTAGAGAGTTGTGTTTAGATGCTGAGCATTTGGGTAGGGCAGAGAACACAAACACCTTTAAGCAGAAATGAAATTGTCTCTACACTCTCCTCCCTCAATTCAGCATCAATTGGATTCCTCTTCTGTACCAAAGATTTTCAAACGCCTCCCTCCTGTACCAAAGATTTTCAAATGCCTCCCTTGGAAAACCCTGATGTTCCTCTCTTATCTTTTGTTGCTCTACGATGGAGTGCAATTGTGCTTCTTTCCTTCCTGCCTGGTTCTTTAACACCAGTGTCATGTCAGGAGGAAAATAGGAAAAGCAGAACAGTATGAAGAAATGAAAATTTACATTTTTATGGGGCAGTGAAGAACAGTTCAATTGCCAAAAAAAACTAGAAAAGCAAAACTGCTTAAACTTATAAAACTAAATCCTTTGTTAATCCATTGGATTAACTGTTAAGAATAATATTTACAAATTGAGTATGAAGAATGAACATATAAAAATCAATGCAAATCATGCTATAAGACATCTGCTTTCTGCGTCTCTTTATATCCAATGCAATTAATTCTTTTTTTTGATCAGCAAACGGCAAGGCCAAAAATTTGATATTCAAAAAAAGATTGCATAATTACAAAATTTTTAACAGCCTGAATGCCCTTCTGGGCCTGCGCAGAGGAGATTTTCCTGATTATGTCTATTATTAATTCTTGACGATGCACATTTTGAGTGATTATATTATAGCAGATTAATCCATTCATATGACATTGAGTGTCCACTTTGAAAAGTAGCATTAATTGCTCTTTCATATAGAATGCTATTAAATTTGCTGGAGACATGTTATGAATTTTAGTTTTATTTATTCTTTTAGCACAAGTAAACAAAAAAATGTTTGATTTGGAATGATGACAGGGCAGAGAAATTGTAGCAAGATGGAAAAGCCAAGCCAGTCATCTGTCTTTGTTGTAAAACCAAGTTCCAAATACACAAATGTAGGGAAGTCATCGTTTACCCTTTGGACCTTCTGATTAATAAAAGCTGCTTTCAGTATTGGGCTATTGTTTGGTCACTCTAAAGTAATGGAGCACTCTTGTGCATGATTTCAAATGGCATTATTCAGTGCATGTGAAAAATATTCATCTTGCAAACATTTTAATGATCTTTCACCCTTCTATTTTTTGTGGGTAGAACCTAGGCTGGTTTGATGTTTTTGATTGAGGATCAAGCAGGTTTTGAGGGAACCCAAAACCCCTTACAACAAGTTTTGCATGGATTTTGAAGGGAGAACTCAGGCTGGTCTGATGTTAAGAAGCGTCAAAGATTGGCATATTTGAGTTGTGACCCTCTGTCATTTGAAAAATCATATGATCAAATGAATTTGGTGTACTTTTAGCACATTTAAATATTTTAGTAATTTTGTTTCTAATGAATAAGCTTAATATGCTTCGATCTCCAAACATTGAGTTAAGTGCTTTTGTGATGAATAGATTCTTTGGAAACGGCCTTGTAAAAACAATTTCCAGTTTGTTAATTGTAGAAAAAATAAAAAAGGATTCTTAAATGATTTTGTCTAATTGATTATGTTTTTTTTTAACAATGTTAATTAATTGTTAAACAATTTAGTTGTTTTTTTAACCAAACTATACCATATTTTGGAAAATTGTAGTTTGATTAGAGGCTGACCGTTTTCATAATAATTTTGACCTGCACTGATACTTTCTTTCTATTTTGTATCTGTATTCCTCCAGTTTTACTCTGCTCTTTCAACAATTAATATCATCTCCTTCTATATTAGGTTCTTACATTTTTTAACCTTTTGTTTATCATGAATTTGTGTCATGACCTTATTTTTGTTAAAAAATATAAAAAATTATACTTATTTATATAATATATTTTCTTTAAATTCAAAAACAAATAAAATAACTTTTATTTATACCATTGCAAACTTCATCAGCTACCAAGACATGTACTTCTTTTGTCAGTTTTATAGGGAATGTGACATCTATGGCACTATAGATTTCATACACAGATGCCGCAGTGGTGTTCCAGGTCTGCAACATTCTCGCGAGAAAATCGATGGAAGGCCAAGAAAATATAATCACAACCCAAGCTAGAATTGATCCAAACGAAAATATATGAATTTCAATTCAATGTTGCACAATTGGTGCAGCGCCAAATCTGGCATCAAGTAAGAGCTTGTCGTAAAATTGGATTAGATTGTCTAAGATGCTGTAATGGATTTCTCACTCCATGCAGTCAATTGCTTTAGCTTTTTAGGGATGTTTTCCTTTCTTAATGCATACAGATTATCAATCATCGAGTCTTTTGAAATGTGTTGAGAAAAAAACCCCAAAATATTCGTACCAATCATCAGCTATTGTATCTCCTAACTCAACTCTTAAAGGCCATGTGAAATCATTGTAGACCGATGCTTCAATATAAGGTATCCTGATGTCTTGACAACTATATCATTGAACGAAGGCTAGGAAATGTGAAGCCATTCAAAACATTGAGTTTAATGCTTTTTTTCACTTTAAAAAAGAATTTTTATGGATGATTTTCAGCCTGTAAATGAAAATGGAGTTGCTTTGTGTTGAGAACACAATCAAGTAATTAATGGAATCTACCTACACTTGATTAAGTTATCAATATCAAATTTCGCTTTTATTTCAAAAGCTATTTGGAACATTGAATTTAATTCTTTTTTCTCACCGTAGAAATGAAAGAAAATGGAATTGCTTTGTCTCGAGAACACAATCAAGAGTTCAATGAAATCTACTTACACTTGATTAAATGAACATCAATAGCTATTACTCATAAATTTCTCTTGCAAAATTGTTTTGGGACATTTAAAGAAATTTTTAACCTTAAAAGATTGATTTGATTTAGGTTATTAATATATTTTAATTTTAATAATTATGTAAAATCTTTATTTTTTAAATATTTCTAATCTTAAAGCTAATGCTAACCCTCATTTAATTTCTAACCATAACCTCAGCTCTAACTCTAATTATAATTTTAACCTTAATCCTAACCTTAACTGATGTGGGAGCATACCGAGTTCTTAGCAATTTTGCATCAACTCAAAACATTTATTTATTTATTTATTTTATTTTAGCTTTTCTTTTTGCATTTTCTTGTATTTTCTCACCGATTTTTGTGGAGATGGATTTGGATCATTTTCCGACAAGTTATTGCTTCTTGATTTTGAGACAGTTTTTTGGCACCAGAACCGCTTGGACCTATTTGCTGTTGGTGAATCTTGCGGATCCTTTCCCTAGCTTGCGGAACCCCAGTTTGTTGATTTCGATGTTCCTTGGCATGTGGCCGACCTTCCCTTTGATCCGCACTTCATCCTTTGGATTTTCCGGAGGAATCTCTTTGGTGGAGGCTGACCTGGTGTTTTACACGTTTGATCTTGTTCTTCGGCATTTGATCCCTCTTCGGCCAATCGGATCCCTCTTGACCATATAAATCAAGGTAATTAAACATCGTAATTCAATAAGATAGAACATAGAATATATATCCTAAGATTTAGAGGTTCGGAGTTGACCGATTCTATAATTGAGTATGTATGTACCAGGCTAGTGAGCCGAATCTTATAACTTGGATGTTACCGGTTATCTATAATTAGTTTCCATGATTTAATTCATCCAGTTTTGCATTGCCTCCATCATATCCTCTTGTTTTCGTTGTGTTTACTCTTGCTACCTAGTCCAGATTGATCTCTTTGAGGCCCCTCCTAACCGGTGACTGCACCAAGTGGTATTAGAGTGAGATTTCGTTTTGGAGATTGAGTTGTCTTGAAAATTTTGTTGTGGGGTGGCAAATTGTGGATCTGACCTGCAGCTACAGAGGACTGGCGCGAAGATGGCGCAAAGAGGAAATAGGAATGGTGGAGCATGTG
This sequence comes from Cryptomeria japonica, assembly GCF_030272615.1. Classification (NCBI taxonomy): domain Eukaryota; kingdom Viridiplantae; phylum Streptophyta; class Pinopsida; order Cupressales; family Cupressaceae; genus Cryptomeria; species Cryptomeria japonica. The sequence continues at coordinate 196,858,328 of NC_081405.1, read as the reverse complement.
GGAATGCAGACCCTGCTGTGATGGAAATGTTGAGAGGAATTGTATCTCGGTTGGAAGTTGTTGAGATAGCCCAGAGAAGAGGCCGACTTATTGAAGACATGAGCAAAGATGATGAAGAAGAAGCACCGACAGAGCAAGTAGCAAATCCACTGACGATCGATCCAGAAGAAGAGAGGTTCTTGAGAGTTTTGAATAGGGCAAATACTAAACCACATTTTACCTCACCAAAGTATGATGGTAAGTTGGATTCTGATGAATTGATGGATTGGATATCGGCGAAGTATTTTGATTTTGAGAACTCCGTAGAGGAAAGAAAAGTGAAATATGCCTGTACCCGATTGAAAGGTTATGCATCTCTTTGGTGGGAGCATTTGCAGGCTGATAGACAGAGAAGAGGCAAATAAAAGATCAAATCATGGAAGCGGATGGTTGCCAAGTTAAAATCGAAGTTTATGCCAGCTGATTATCAAGTAAATCTGTTCCGGAAGTTGTAGAACTTGAAGCAGAAGGAATCTAGTGTAAGGAGTATATCGAAGCATTCTACAAGTTGAATATTAGATCTAGACATGTCGATGATGAGGTTGAACAAGTTGCAAGATATTTGAATGGATTGCGGATGTCTATACAAGATGAACTCAGTTTGATCAAGTTGCAGAGTGTTGAAGAAGCTTATCAATATGCCCTAAAAGCGGAAGAGAAGTTGAACAAAAGACATGAGCAGAGACAAAGAGGGAGAGGTGGAAGGTTTTGCGGAGGAAGATTTCAAGGAGGCAGAGGATATTATGGAGGAAGAGGAACCTTCATAGATTAAAACAAAGACAAGGAAGTAAGCAAAGAAGGTGGTTCATACCATAAGGATTACAAAAATTTCTACTGGAGGCAAGAACTTGATAGTTACCAGAATGAAAATTTTGGAAAAGATGACAGAAGACAAGATAAGAGAGTGTTTAGAGGTACTTGCTATAAGTGTGGAGGAGGAGGTCATTGTGCTTTCGAATGTAAGAAGACATAGAACACTAGAAGAACAACATTGGTAGAAGAAAGCCCCACCGGATCAGCTAACAAACCGAAAGATGGAGAATTGTTGATGATGAGGAAAGCTTTGTGTCATATTGGAGAGAATGAAGAGCCCTTGCAGAGACGAAATTTGTTCAAGACCAAATGTAAGGTATTCAGTAAGTGTTGTAAAGTAGTTATTGATAGTGGTAGTTCAAATAATTTTGTTTCAGAAGAAATGTTGAATAAATTGAAGTTGGAAAGATTGAAACATCCTAAGCCTTATTAGATAGCATGGATTCAGGATGATCATAAGTTGTTAGTAAGAGAGCAATGCTTGGTGAAATTGAAAATTGAGAATTATCGTGATGAAGTTTTGTGTGATATTATGCCTATGGACATTTGTCACCTGTTGTTGGGTAGACCCTGGTAGTTTGATAGACAGACAATACATGATGGGAGAAAGAACATATACACTATTGTGGAAAATGGGATGAAAAAAACCTTGTTACCCTTGGAGGAACCCCTGAAGAGTGAAGCTTGTACAAATGCTAGAATCTGTTTGGTGGATGGAAGGAAATTCTTGGATGGAATGAGACATGAAAATGTGCATTTTGCATTAGTTCCTAAGAAGAATGAGAACCTGGAGCATGAAGAAGAATAACCAGAGGGATACAAGAGTTGCTGATAGAGTATGAAGACATCATTTCAGATAATGTGCCTGATGGATTACCACCCGAGGAGTATCAGCCATTGCATGAATCTGATTCCCAGAGCTAGTTTGCCTAACAAAGCTGCACACCAAATGACACCGACAGAGAATGAGGAGTTGAATAGACAAGTGCAGGAGCTGTTGAAGAAAGGTTTGATCAGAGAAAGTTTGAGTCCTTGGGCAACACTAGCAATGTTAGCACCTAAGAAGAATGGATAATGGAGGATGTGTACCGATTCCAGAGAAATAAACAAGATCATAGTGAAGTACCAGTTTCCTTTACCTAGGATGGATGCCATAATGGATTGTTTGAGTGGAGCGAAATACTACACAAAGATAGACTTGAAGAGTGGATATTATCATATCATAATTAGAGAAGAAGATGAATGGAAGACATCATTCAAGACAAATGAGGGATTGTATGAATGGTTGGTGATGCCTTTTGGGTTGACTAATGTACTGAGTACTTTCATGAGGTTGATGAATGAGATATTGAAGAAATTCTTGGTAAGTTTGTTATTGTATATTTGGATGACATTTTCATTTTCAGTAAGACAAAAGAAGAGCACTTGTTGCATTTAAGACAAGTTTTGCAGAAGTTGAGGGAAGAGAAGTTGCTGATAAATATTAAGAAGTGTAGTTTCTTGAAAGAAGAGTCAGTCTATTTGGGATTTGTGATATCTGCGGATGGATTGAAGATGGACCTTGAGAAGATAAGAACAATTGTTGAATGACCTACATCGAAAAACATTGGAGAAGTAAGATCATTTCATGGATTGGCTAGTTTCTACCGAAAGTTTATCAGGGAATTCAGTTCAGTTTGTAGTCCTATGACTGAGACAATGAGAGGAGATAGGAAAGAATTCAAGTGGACAACCAAAGCAAATTAAAGTTTTGAATTGCTAAAGCAGGTGGTCACTGAGCAACCTATGTTAGCTTTACCAGATTTCAACAAAGTATTTCAAGTGGACTGTGATGCAAGTGGAGACACAATTGGAGCAGTATCAAGTTAGGAAGGGAGAGCAGTAGCTTATTTCGTGAAAAGTTGAATGATGTCAGGAGAAGATATTCAGTGTATGATCCGAAATTTTATGCCATAGTTCAAGCCTTGAAGAAATGCAGACATTACCTGTTGCTTAAGGAATTTGTGTTGTATATTGACCATCAAGCCTTGCCGTATTTGAACAGTCAGAGTGAGTTGAATCAAAGACATATGAGATGGGTAGAGTTCTTGCAGAGTTACACCTTTGTGTTGAAGCATAGAAGTGGAAAGTCAAACAAAGTTGTTGGTGCATTAAGTAGAAGGAAGAATTTGCTGAAAGAGATGAGAGTGACAATATTAGGATTTGAAGAGTTGAAGACCTTGTATGATGATGACCCGGATTTTGCAGAACCTTGGAGAGCATGTAGAAAACCGGTTATGATGGATAGAAGTCAGTGGTTGGATTATTTCATTCAGAATGAGATGTTATTCAGAGGAGTTCAGCTGTGTATACCTAAGAGTTCTATGAGGGAGAATCTGATAAATGAAAATCATAGTGGAGGATTAGCCAGACACTTTGGTGGTGATAAAACGATAGCATTGGTGAGTGAACATTACTTTTGGCCTCAGATTCATAAGGATGTTAGGAAATTTGTGCAGAGCTGTAGAGTTTGCCAGATTGCAAAATGTAGTAGTCAAAATGTGGGATTGTATAAGCCTTTGGCAGTACTGGAGAGACTCTGGGAAGACATAAGCATGGGCTTCATACTTGGATTATCTTAGACACATAGAAGGAATGATTCTATATTTGTAGTGGTGGATAAATTCTCGAAGATGGCTCATTTCATACTTTGTAAGAAGACATCAAATGCAATGCATGTAGTTGACTTAATTTTCAAGGAGGTAGTGAGATTACATGGATTACCTAAGAGCATAGTTTCAGACAGAGACACTAAGTTTGTTGGTTATTTTTGGAGAACACAAGTTGGAAGAAGATGAAGACAATTTTGAAATTCAGTTCTACTTTTCACCCACAGATTGATGAATAGACAAAGGTAGTAAACCAGAGTTTGAGAAATTTGATGAGATGCTTAGTTGGAGAGGAGATTGGAAGTTGGGATTTGATTCTTGCACAATCAGAGTTTGCCTACAATAATTCAGTAAACAAGAGTACAAGAGGACCACCTTTTGAGATTGTTACCGAAGCACTCTAGAGGTATATCAGAATTGAGAGATATCAGTAATGAAGACAAGAGGAGTGCAAAAGTAGAAGAGTTTGCAGATCACATGAAGGCCTTACATATTCAGTTAAGCAACATTTGGAGGATATGAACTACAAGTATAAGGAGAAAGCAGATGAGAAGAGGAGACATAAGGAATTTGAAGTTGGCGATGAAGTAATGGTATATCCGAGAAAAGGAAGATTTCTAGTTGGAACCTATAACAAGTTATAGATGAGGAAGTTCAGACCTTGCAAGATCTTTAGGAAGTTCAGTTCCGGAAATGCATATGAAGTGGAGCTACCAGATAGTTTGTGTATTTCACCTGTATTCGACATTGCAGATCTACATTAGTATCATGAATCAGAATTCAGTGAAGACAATATTGTAGAATTAGAGAAACAGTTGCCCAGAAGGAACCAGACCAGATTGAAGACATTTTGGATAGTAGGATTGGGCGCAACACCCGGAGTAGTCAATATAAGGAGTATCTTGTGAAGTGGAAGGACAGACCAGTTGAAGATTCATCTTGGATCTCTTAGGCAGAGATGGATTGCCTTAGTTTTCCTCTGACCCAGTAAAGTGAGGGACTCACTTTTTCAACAACCTTGGATGTTTGATGTAGGAGCATCCCTGGTTCTTGGCAATTTTGCATCAACCAAAAACATTTCTTTTTTGTTTTTCTTTTTTGCAATTTCAACATTTCTTTCAAATTTTTCTTTCATTTTCTCACTAGTTCTTGCGGAGATGGATTTTACATGAGGACATGATCATCTTCCTTATTCCTAAACCGCAAAATATTTCGATCATTTTCCAACAAGTTATCACTTCTGGATTTCGAGACAGTTTTTTGGCACCAAAACTGCTTAGACCTATTTGCTGCTGGTGAATCTTGTGGATCCTTTTCGTAGCTTGCGGAACTCTAGTTCATTGATTCCGATGTTCCTTGGCATGTGGCTGACCTTCCCTTTGATCCGCACTTCATCCTTTGGATTTTTTGGAGGAATCTCTTTGGCAGAGGCTGAGCTGGTGTTTTACACATTTGATCTTGTTCTTCAGCATTTGATCCCTCTTGGGTCGACCAGATTCTTCTTGACCATATAAATCAATTTAATTAAGTATCATAATTCAATAAGATAGAACATAGAAGTGTAGTGTCATAAATTGTACACCCTTGCTAGGATGGTACAATTTCACACTTGGTTTAGCACCCGCCTTAGTGTGTTTTGCATCTTGCATTGTAATTTCCCTTTAAACATTTAATTAATTAATTAAATTAATTCTAAAGTCCTATTTCATTACTCCCCACATCATAAAATTGGGCCCTTTACCGTAAGTGTGCCCCTTTTTATTTTATTCCTCCAATAAATCATTTAATCATAAACCCTAATTATGTCTTATTTCGACTTTTAAGGATCGATTTTGCATATCAAAACACCTCAAAATCAGCTGTAACTTTGGGATTCGCTCTAATATCATCATATCTAACGACCCTAAAAATTTGGTGAAAAGTTGGTAAGAACAATTTGAAGTGCACATGGTCCTCGAGTTTTTTCTTAAAATTTTGGGAGCATAATTCTATGATATTATAATGTTTAACCCCAAAATATTGGTGGGAAATTCAAATCAAAATATTGGTGGGAAATTCAAATCATAGGTCGGCCTAAAGTCAAAATTAAGATCTAGGGTTTCATACATAAGAGTTCTCTTTCTTCATTTGAAGGGATCTTTCTAAGAATCTAAGAGCAAGTTTTTGGAGCACAAGGAGCCTTCTATGTAGTGAAAGAGAAGCCTATGTGGAGTCTTCAACAACATTCAACAACTTTTCATCAAGCATTCATCATCAATTAGGAGCCTTGAAGACATTGAAGAGTAATAGGAGATCTAGTGGCAAATATCTCTCCCTTGGGATTGGTATGATTTCATGTCTTTGTATGAGCTTCTTTACACTTATTTGCACTTTTACATTCATTCTTTAGATCATTTAGCACATTTGATTTGGAGCATCGTCATTTACATTTACATTTAGGGTTTACTCTCCAAAGCATAGGGTAGCTCTAGTTTCTTTTTCATTTAGGATCTTGCATACACACAAGGTTCTAGCACACACATTTTTAATACATTATCGATTATTTGTGGAGGTGGAAATCCCCAATATAGGGGTTTGACTGAGGCAAAACCCTATATAGCCACCCAAACCCTCTCTTTTTAGTTGCAGGTGTAGAAACAAGTACTCGAAAGGCTTCCCAGATCAACAGAAGGCATCCGAACTATCATGAAGTCTCAGATTTGCCCAAATCTATTAGGGACAAGGGTGTGGCATCTCGGTCCCTCCATTTTTTAGTGATTTTTGGTAGGACATGGTCTCAAGATCTCAGAATTGCAGCCTGTCAGTTACAACATCCTGTCTGCAGAAACAGGACATGGGCGTGGCACCTTGGCCCTGGTCAGTTTGACTCATTTTTCAACACCAGGTACACATTCAAATTTGTCCTCCTTCTCTGCTTTCAGTATCTTAGTTTCATATGTGCAAGTTTCTGCAATTTCAGTTTATGTACACTTCATTGTTTATCTCTTAGCATAGTTCATCATTACATTCAATTGTGCATATATTTCCTTCATTTACAACAAGAAGAATAGAAACCCTAAGAGATAATACTTGGCTCTCTCTTTCTAACAAAAAGTAGCCAAAGTGAGATATCTCCCTAGGCTCTTTTGTATTCCCAATGTGTTGGCTAAAGTGGGATTAGGTCCTAGTCACTCGGTCTCGCTTACCCCCCCCTACATTTTTTGGTGAACCTGATGTGAATCCAATCTTCTTTAATTTTGATTTATGTTCTCAGATTTGAGTGTTTTTTTTCTATTTCAAATTCAAATTTACATTTACAAGTTCAATTCCTTGCAAATTTCAAAAAAATTAGAGGTAAATTTTGTTAAAAGCCTAATTTTTCAATTCAAAATTGAACTTGTCAATAGCTTAATTTGGATCATTAATTTTAGATCTGATTTAGGAACACATTTCACTCATAGATTTCATTTTCTAAATCAACATTTAGAGTGCTTTCATTGGTTAAAATTGAACATTTCCTTCTATTTTGCATATGTTATCATTTGAAAGAGGAAAGTTGTTGTCATGATGCATTCATTTCATAAATGTGATAATGGGTTAGCTTCCCTTGTTTCAATTTTTCCATCTCTTAAAAAACCTCTTGCAATCAATGACATCATTTTAGTGCCTAAAAGAGTTGTTACCAATCCTTTTAAAAACTTCCCATGCTCTAAGGATGAAGATTTGAAGAGTGATCTTGACAATTCTCCTAAAATGTGCCCTTCCCATCTAGCCATCTTAGAGAAAGAGGATGATAGATGCTTCTCTAAGTGAAAAGGTATTGGTGGACATTGACTTATCTTCTCCTAAATTTGGTCTTACCAATGGGGGCATGTTAGTGCAACAAGAGGTTATGGGCACTTCTTTCAAAGATCTCCTTCCTAAGCATGAATCTTTGGAGAAAGATGTTCATCTCCCTCCTAAAGAATACTCCCCTCATGAGGATCATTTTGTGCAAGAAGATGGTATTGTCCCTACTTTTCCTAGTGATGGCATTTCCTCTTTTGACTTCAACAAAATTGCCACTAAAGATGATGCATTAATGAGAAATGCTTGCCCTTCTCTTAAATTTTGTCTTACCCCTAAAGATGCCTTAGAGAAAGAAGATGAAATCATAATCAATTTTCTTAATTGTCTCTCCCCTAAAGATCATATTGAACATATTTTGAGGCAAGAGGATGGTTTAAACATATGTAGTGATGCTATCCTTCCTAAGGAGGAAGAATTAATAAACAATGTTATCCCTTCTCTCAAAATTGGCAATAAAAATAAGGACATCTTTGTGCAAGATATTTATAATACTTTTCTCAATGGCCTTACTATTTGGGATGAACCATTAGAAGAAGGTGTTGATTATTCTCTACCCCATGAGAGAACCCTAGCCAAAGGGGATGAAATTGTGGTTAATGAATCCCTTGATAGGATCTCACCTTCCATGAATCTCAATCATTCTCCCTCAAAAAATAAAGCATCTCCCTCTCCTCAACTTGGTTCTACTCATAAGGATACCTTAGTTCAAGAATAAATTGTCAACATCTCTTTCAAAGATCTCCCTCTCAAAGGTGAAACTTTAGAGAGTAATGTTGATCCTTCTCCTAGAGAGTGTATTCCCCATGTAGATCCTTTGATGTTAGAGGATGATATGACCTTTCCTACTAATACTCTTCCTTCTAAAACATCAACTCCTACTTCTAGTCTACCTCCTAAAATTGATCTTATCCATGATAACATTTTAGTGCAAGAAGAGACTATCAACAATTTTTCCAACAATCTTGTTCATTCTTCTTCTAAATTCATAAGGATACCTTTTTATATTCCTAAACCATCTTCAATCAATCTGATACATCTGAATGAAACACCTAATAAACCCCTCTTCACAGTTTAAGGTGCTTGTCCTTCTCAAAGTTCTCAACGTAAGCCTATCTTAGTGGTTCAAGGTGGTTATGTTAATGATTATTTTTGCACTCCTAAGAAACCTGTTATTACTGTGCAAGGAGGTTATCCTACTAAGAGCCCTTATGAGTATACTAAGAAAATTACTGGAGAGAGTTATCATACGGTTGCTCATACCTACAACACAAGAAACAATAGGCAACCTAATCCTCCTTCGGTTATCCCAACTTCGCTTCCTCCTTCACAAACTACTCTTCCACAAGAACCTCATATATCACAAACTCTTAGTAAGGAGTATGATCTCATTGAACAACTTAAAGATACTCCTGCCAAGATTTCTATTTGGGATTTGGTTCAAACTTCACCTGCTTATCATGGGATGTTACAAGATGCTTTAAAAAATTTAGATGTCCCACTTGCAGTGACATCTAATAACATGGCTTCTTTGATTGATCCTACAAACAAACCCAAAGCTCAAATTGTATTCACACAAGATGAGTTACCTTCTCGTGAAATTCAACATTAATACGATCCTCTTATGATTGTGGTTATTATCAACGATAGTGCTATAAGACGAACCCTTGTGGACAATGGGTCTGGCCTTAATGTTTGTGGTGTGGACTTATTGGATAAGATTAATGTGGATCGTTCTCTCATCGAACCTGCTTCTATTTCTATTCGAGGCTTTGATAATATTGCTAAACAGGCTTTGGGTGTTATAACCTTGCCCGTTAAGGTGGGTCTTATTACTGTATCTACACCTATTCATGTTATGCCTAGTAATATGACATATAACCTTCTATTAGAGAGACCTTGGATTCATAGCATGCAATCTGTCCCCTCAATCTTGCATAGGCAAGTCAAATTCATTTATAACAATAAGACATACACCTTATTAGGTGATACCAATCTTCAAGAACCATTAAAATCTAGATCTTCTTTATCAACTACTTCCCATTCTTCTCCTAATCCTTCTACTTCTTCAAATACATCTATTTCTTTTGATGATCTTGTTCCTTCTAGTACTCCTGATTCTTCTACCCAATCAGAATCTCCTCCCAAGGATATATTTTCTCTCGAAGGAGTTCTCTCTGATGATGATTGAGGATCTCTAGACTTTAACCCTACTTTTGTAGGAGAAAATAGAGTATCTTGGAAAGGATCTAAGACCGAGAAGGAGAAATCTGAGGAACCTAAAGAGCAACCTACTTTGTCTGAACAATTAAGTCACTACTTTGTGGCTGCCTCTAATTCAAATGATTCTTCAAATCCTTCCTCTAATTCATGTATCACTAAGACCTATGAGGCACAACCATCTCTTTCTGATTTGGCATCCCTTTATGGTCCTGGTTTTCACATTTTAGCTAAGAGTGGCTATGATGGCAATAGTTGTGGCGCAAATGAACAAGCAATTAAATTTCCTTTAGAACATAACACACATGAAGCTTCATTTGGACTTGGATATAATCCTTTTAAGCCCACCAAAGCATCTAAAAGACCATCTCTCAGTGTGAATGCTATATTTAATAGTGATGATTGTGTGTGTGAAAAAGTGGACCTGTATCTGTATCTGGAAGACACAACACTTCAATTAAGTCATTAGATGCATGGTTAGTAAATCAATAATCAATGAATAATAAACCATTACAAAGCGACCCATTGCCTTCTAGTAGATGCGAGTTTAGATTGCTCTTAGATTGCTAAGCTATCCAGTGACTAGACAACACCTAAATGAAGGATTTTTAAATCTATATGAGCATGAATACGAGCTAAATGGATGCAAGATTTAAGCTAGATATGCAAGATTAATCTAACATGATTTAAGCAATATATGAATATTTATGCTAAATGATTTAAGCAATATGAAATAACTAATATGCAATATCTCAATGCAAATTCTCAATGAACCTAGAGCAAAAACAACATAATAACAATATATTCTCCAGGATCCTTGAATGAGAGATGAGAGCTTGAATTTATAAAAAATTCAGAAAGAAACCAACGGCTGAGATCAAATGATGATGAGCAGTCAAGATTTTCCAAGAGGAAACACAATCTAGGTGAATTGATGTGATTGGATGCTTTTCTCAGTTTTAAAGGAAATTGAACTAAAATTAAGATAAAATCAGCAAAAACTAATTTATTCTCTATTTCATTCAATTTTAATATTTAATTGTTTTAATTGCTTTATCGGAGATTATTTATCAATTTTTAATTTGTTTTTCAAGATTATCTCCAATTAATTTCTTTTCTCAATTTTTAATTCTTTTTTTTCAAATTAATTTCTCTTTTTGATGATTTAATGGCAAATTGATTTATTTAATTAAATATGCTAGGATATTCAATAAAATGAATAGGATAACTGTTTAAAAATAATTTACTTGGAATGATCAATTAATTAAATAAATATTTAATTAATATTGAGTTATTGATTTGCCATGTGACATTTGATGATTAAAGAATTAATTAATGTGCTCAAGATTGATTTAATTGCCTTTGGTTAGGACCTTGGTGATATTATCGAGATTAGGGGCCCATGGTTTAGATGACCAAGTTTAGGGTATTACATTTGCCCCTCTTTGAATTAATGTGCGAGCAAGGTGTTGGTTCAAAGAAAATTTGATGTCTAGGAGATACCAGTTCTGAACTTGATTGATCACGAACTAGATGAAGAGTGAGGTATTCAACTTGTTTTGAAGCGATGAAACTGAACACAGTTGATTAAAGTGAAACCATTCCCTAACTTGATTGAACTAGGACCGATGAAGAGAAAAGATACCAAACTTGAACTTGATTGATCAAGAAGCGGATCTTACTGATCTAGAACTTGATTGAACTAGACACAGTGAGCGAAGAGAAAACCGATCTTGAACTTGATTGATCAAGATACGATGAGTGAAGATAAACTATCCAGCTTGATTCGATGCGATGAAACTGAACACTTGCTTAGATTGAGCGTGTGATCAAAGATACTCTTTAAACCCTTGATTGAGTTTTAAACGAATAATCAACTTTGATGAAAAGCGATGAAACTGATTAACATTAAGAGATTGATTCAAATGAAGACAATATCAACTTGATATGAAGCGATGAAACTGATATGCCCCTAGAGATTGATTTGATTCAAATGATCGAGAAATCTCAACTTGATATGAAGTGATGAATTTGAGATACCCCTAGTGATGAGGTCTTGTTTGATGTTCGATAAAGATTAGCTGCTCGACTTGCAACGAAGGTTTTTGAAAGAAATTCTCAACTTTGAGGTCATGAGTATGCCCCCTCGAGAGCGAAATCGAAAGATAGCGAGGGATTCACAATGATTTTAAGCAATTGTTGAGCGATTATAAGTTATTTAAGCACAAATGATTGAGAGGAATAATTGAAAATTAAGAGAGAAATTGAGTGCAAAGTTGATTTGTAGAATAAATTGAGGTTCAACGTTGATTCATGAGAAATTGAGAGCAAATTGAAGAAAGAATGAGATTTGATGAAAAGCGCTAAGTGGTCTAAATTTATGAAATTGACTAGCAGAATAATCTCGAATTTTGACTTCGATCCCGAAAATGGAATTAGGACGGGCAAATTAGCCAAGGGTACAGTGTCCATCAGAGCAAGTTGAAAAATTAGGGTTTTGACTATATATGGGGTTAAAGTATCATTTTCAATTCATTTTAACCCTCCAAGTTTGAAAATTCGAAAAGCCTTCAGTGAAGAAAAATGGTGGTTTCCACTCATGTGCATCAATTCGAGCGCCAGAGATGACATAATCGACCTTGAAACTATGAGCCAACGGTAAGTGATCTATCTTACACCTGTTATTCATTTCAAAATTGAATTTTTTTGTTGAATTTTTCATTTTTTGGCATGTAAACATCGGTCGTTTTCGTTTTGTTGTGCTAGACAGGATCCTGTATCGTACGACAAACTGATCAATTTTGTTTTGTCGTTTAAGTCTACTAGTTTTGTCGTATGAGACCTACACTTTTGTCGTACGACAACATTCAAAAGAGCCCATTTTTTCGTTTAAGAGCTAGTCCTGTGTCGTATTACCCTGTTTTGTCGTATTAGGCCACTTGTTGCCGCCTCTATGATGTTTTGTCGTTTGGAAAACAGTGAGCAATTTTGAAGGTGTAAACTTGAAAATTTGATTTTGCGGTTGATATAGTTGGATTTGCATGATGCTTTGCTTCCGTTATTGATTACTTTGGAATCTTTCTTGATGATCTTTTGTTTGATTTTTGCAGGTTCGATTGCCCCATGTATTATTCAGATGTATATATCCACCTACGATGGCATTAGTTCGGCAATTATTTGATATAGAATGGGCACATATTGATGCGTGCAGATTGACTCATCTTCTCAGGTTGCTTGATATCTGTGTGAATCATGGTATGCTCACTACATTAGTGGAGAGGTTTCATTAAGAGCATAATACATTTCATTTGCCAGTTGGGGAGATGAACATCACTCCTGAGGATGTATACATGATTGTCCATATCCCTTTTGCTGGGGATAAGGTAGATTATGATTCAACATAACGTCCTGGCCTTCTAGCCCTGAGGTAGGTATTTCATGATGCAGACATTCTGACACAGTCTATCAATTGGGATGACATGATGACTAGATATAGTGAGGACTTTCCACTGGCTTGCATCTTGGCAGGTTTCATCGGCTTTTTTCTTATGCTAGATCGGGGACAACAGAGGTTTTTATGTGGATGGTGTAGGATGTTAGAGAGACTTGTGGAGAACCCCCAGAGGTTAGGATGGGGTTCATGTATACTGGGACACATGTATCGTGAGATGCATGAGATCGTCTACTGGGAGGGGAACAACATGGCTGGCGGAGTTTTGATTTTGCAGGTATGGGCCTAGGAGCATCTCCCAGTATGTAGGCCAATTGTTGATGAGGCCAGAGATCCACAACAACCCATTGTTTATAGATATGTTGGATATGTGATGCAGCCCCATCCGGGTAAGATTGATTATTGGAGATGGTAGTTGGACGATCTGATAGCTGTCACATGGAGACCTTACAGGGGTTTGGAGCCTTGGGATGATTGGAGAGCTATTCGTGGAGACCTCTTCATGACACGACCTCTCATAGGCAGATCACAGACAGTGGTTGAGCAGTTTATTGTTACTTGAATGATGAGGCAGTATGGTAGACCTCAAGGGATCTCACAGGAGTTTATTGCATACACATGTTATGCCAATGAGGAGAGGCAGGGATCGATGGGGTCCTAGGCTATCATACGCCTTGAGCATGTAGGAGTTGCTTGGGCTACAACGGTTGAGATGGGATTACCTGGATGATATTGTAGATGTGGGGGTATTGCCCCAGTATAGGGATTGGTTTCAGTAGCATCCATTCCTGAGATTCATGAATCCGACTGAGAAGGCACCTCACATAGAGGAGGTAGAGGATGATGCCCCTGCATGAACAGGGACATGGACAAAGGCAGGGACAGAGAGTCGAGGCTCTGAGGTGGGCAGGTGGTGATCCTAGTGCTAGCAACAACAGGGTACCAGCTGGTGGTAGGCATCAAAGAGGAGAGGGTAGATCCCTAGGGATAGTTGGAGTGAGGTTGAGTGAAGTGAGGGTGCCGGAGGGTGGAGGAGAGGAGGAGAGATTCGCTTCGAGATAGGTCAGGTAGAGGAGAGAGGAGCAGGGGAGAGCCTGAGGCGGAGAGCCTACGAGGGACTAGGGGGCCGACGCAGCGCAGTCGATGAGAGAATGCCTAGCGAGTTTGCAGGCATAGCTGGCAGTGGCACAGACATAGCTGGCGGAGCGAGACCGACAACTAGTAGATCTTAGAGCAGAGAGAGATCATCAGGTCGCGATGATGAGGGCAGAGCGAGACGCTCTGTAGCAGGAGGCTCTTCATCAGATGAGTCGGGCAACCTATTATGTTGCGGCTTACAACATAGCAGTTCCAGTAGCGTAGCAGGTTGTACCATACTCTTAGTATATGCCTTGATCGGAGGGAGCTCGGGCACCTAGGCAAGATCCGGGTCAGCTGGCTCCACCTCCTCCACCACCCGACGATGAGGGAGAGGCAGAGAGCTAGATTTTATTTGTGTAGCTTTGACATTTTTTGTAGACACCCCCATTTTTTTGTATCCCTTACTATTCTTGCTCCAATGAGAGTTTGTACATGTCAGTTGACATTATTTTGTACCCTAAGACTTGATTATTATATATATATGAGATCTTGATTTGACTTCATTGTAGTTGTGTCAATCAATTTATGAGATGCTTGTCTATATGCTTTATTCTATATGTATGTATATCTTTTTCAGTATGGATGTAATGCAAATGAATATGGATGTTTGTTTTTGTTTCTTTTCATATGCAAATAGAGTGGATGAAAATGAGTAATGAGGAGAATGAGTAACTAGTAATGCAAATTTGTTTCATTTTTCAATGCAATAAGATGAATGCAAATGAATGTATGAATCTGTATAAAATGCTTATGTATGCAGCTAACATCTCAATACACAAGTACTCAATCGGAGAAATGGTGAAGAAGAGACCACTTAGCTAAGAAATGATGAAGCTTCAAACTCTCATTCAGAAGATAAAGAGATCATTGTTACCATACTGAAATTACTCTAAGTTCACAAAATGCAGAATGAAATGCAAAATGAGATGCAACCTAAACCTAGTCACTGGATTTGAAATGCTTAAGTTTCATCACTGAGCGTTTTACAACCACAACACGCAGATTAGAGTTCCTTACTTTTCATGTGCAATATTAATTATCTCGTCCGTAATGACCCTTTTTTGTTCATATCCTTGGACAAATTTTGTAGGGACCTGGATTGCATGATAAAGAAATTGCCTCAAAACAGACAAAGAAATGATGGGAACCTCCCTGTAGCATTCAAATAAGCAGAATTGAGGTATGTGTGGTGATTATGTTAGGGTTTCAAGCAGATCCGAAGCAAATATGAACTAACAATTATATGCAGATTTAAATACAAAAGATAAAGAAATAAAACAGGACACAGATAACACAGATTTTAATGTGGTTCACCCAGAATGGGTTACATCCACCATACACAGTCGTCCAATCTTTCTTATTATCTAGTAAAAATAGTACATCAACCTTACAATGCCTTAAGCATCTTAGCTGCTTATAACATGCGTTTTAAGGGCAAAAACAAAGTCGGCCTTTTTAGGGTTTTTTTTACAATGTCGGTTTTCATCAAAAATACTTTGCTGATCAGTCACCACATTTCAACAATCTCCCACTTGGAGACTGATCAGGCTCCACACCGAATAGGGCAGGATTGAGCTACAGATGCCAATCCTGTCTAGATTTATTCACTGTTCTGTGTAAGATAGTCAACAGAATCTTGTTAGATGCTTCAACTTGTCCATTACCTTGAGGGTAGTACACAGATGACCAGTGTTGTTTTATTTTGAATTTTTCATAGAGTTCATTTAGATCTTTATTCTTGAACTATCCCCCATTGTCAGTTATAATGGATGAAGGTATACTATACCTGTAGATGATATAATTAAGGATGAACAGAGCTACTTGTTTACCGGTTTCTTTGATGAGCGGAACCGCTTCTACCCACTTAGTAAATTACTCAGTGGAAATTATAATAAACTTGTGTTAGTTAGATGATGCACGATATATTTGGCCAATTAGATCAAACACCCACTGTTGAAAGGGCCAGTGTGTAACAAAGGGTATGAGATCCCTTGCTGGAGCGTGCATAAGGTTCCCATGTAGCTGACATTTTTCACAGGTTTTAGCAAATTTTATAGCTTCTTTCTCCATGTCTGGCCAGTAGTAGCCAACCCTTAGTAGTTTTCGTGCTAAAGTTAGACCGTTTGAATGGGATTCACAAACACATTCATGAACCTCAGATAATACGCGTTGAGACTCCTCAGTTTTTAGGCACCTAAGAAAAGTACTATCTAAACCTAGCCTAAAAAGGTCATTAGAAATGATGACAAGCTGTGACGCATTTCAAATTAGGTTCCTTTTTTCATTTCAAGAGAGATTAGTAGGGACAACTTGGTCATGTAGGTAAGAATAAATGTGGCTATAGCGAAATGAGTCATGTCCAATAATGGAACAGACCATCTGGGACTTGGGAGAATCATAGGCGAGATAATGTAACTCTTCCATCAGGAATTCAAAGAGAAAATTGGATTCTTGTAGCCTTGGTATAGACGCCAAGGTGGCCGTTGCATCCGCTGCTCTATTTGCTGACTTGGGGATCTGCTGAAATGATACAAAGATAAAGTATTTCCTGAGATCATCCACCATTCTCTTATAAGGAATCAGTTTCTCATCTCTTGTTTGATATAGATCATTGAATTGGTTGATAATAAGTTGAGAATATCCATATATGTGTAATTCAACAACCTTCCACTCGATGGCCAACTTGATCTCGTTTACCGACGCTTCATATTCTGTAATGTTGTTTGTGCAAGAGAAGAGAATCTTGTAATCTTTTAGAATTGAATATTTTTGAGGAGTAATAAAAAGTATTCCGACACCAAAACCATGTTGAGTGAAAGAACCATCAAAGAACATCTTCCATGATTGTTGAGTAAGGTGCATAATTGATTCATCCGGAAATTCTATATGCAGAGGTTGATTGTCTTCAAGTGGAGCATCAACAAGTTGGTCTGCAATAACATGTCCTTTGATGGCTTTACGTTCCACATATTCAATATCAAATTCCGTAAGAACCATGATCCATTTAGCCAGTCTTCCTATGAGCATTGCTTTGCTAAGAAGATATTTGAGTGGATCAATCTTAGCTACCAACTTAATAGAGTGTGCTAACATATAGTATCTTAATTTCTATGATGCAAAGACTAACGCCAAGCGTACTTTTTCTATTATAGTGTAGTTCATTTCATAAGACACCAATGTTCTACTGATATAATATATGGTTCTCTCTTTTTTATTTTCATCTTGTTGTGCCAAAAGTGCCCCCAATGAAGTATCTGTAGCTTAGAATCAATGGCTTACCTTGAATCAGTGGCATCAATATGGGTGGATTAGAAAGATAATCTTTGATTTGTTTTAGATGTTGTTCACAATCTTTATCCCAGTTGTATTGAACTCCTTTCCTTAATACCTTTGTGAAGGGTTGAGATTTGTTTGATAGCTGAGATATAAAATGCCTTATTGATTGAAGACGACCCTGCAAACTTCTTATTTGACTGATATTCTTGGGTGAAGGCATTTCCATTATAGCTCGGACCTTTTCAGGGTCAACCTCAAATCCTTTCTTTGCAATTATGTAACCAAACAATTTTCCCGATGTTACTCCAAATGCACACTTTTTAGGATTTAACCGGAGCTTGAATCTTTCCATTCTATCCAGTATGAGACCTAGTTCTTGAATATGCGTAGATCTCTTCATGGTTTTTAATAGGGTGTCATCAACATAATCTTCCATGTTTTTATGCATCATATTGCGAAAGATGGTGGTTATTGCTCTTTGGTAAGTTGCTCCTACATTATTTAGTCCAAATGACATAACATTCCAGCAAAAGGTGCCCCATGCACATGTGAGGCTATCTTTTCTTGATCCTCAAGAGCTATCTTGATCTGATTGTAACCAGAGAATCCATCAATTAATGAATACATCTCATATCCAATAGTCATATCTACTATCATATCAATGTCGGGCAATGGAAAATTGTCTTTTGGACATGCTTTGTTGAGATCTCTAAAGTCTCTGCAAACTCTAATAGCTTTGTCTACCTTTGATACAGGTACTATGTTTGATATATTCTTCATAGTCTATAGCTCTGATAAATCCATCTTTTAACAATTTTTCTAGCTCAACCTTGACTAGCAGTGCCACATGAGGATGCATCTTACAGAGTTTTTGCTTGATTGGTTTAACTCCTGGTGTAATAGAGAGATGATGGATGATGAGATCAGGATCTAGTCCTGGCATATTGGAGTATGTCCATGCAAAGTTGATCTTCTTTTCTGAAAAGAGGTTGCTAAAATATTTTAACTCTTCTGCTGATAGTGATTGAGCTAGATGAATAATATGTGGTGTTTCTTGACTTCCAATATTGACTGGTTGAGTTGGTTCAATCAATATTGAAGACCTTTCTTGGAAGTGACTTGGCAACATATTATGTACCTCACCTTTAGGTGCCTCAGAGAGGTTTTCACCCTTAGGTACGTCCTCTATTTTTACTATTTTTGATTTTGACACTGCCACAATGTGGTTTTTGCCATTAGATCTCTTATTTTTCTTTTTTTAAAAATTTTTATGACTAAGATACTTGATGTCTGTTTCAGTTATTTTCTCACTTTGCTCACTGGTGGAAGAGTTAATTGGTTCCACTACATTAAGATAGCAGGATAGTGTGTAGTCATTGGCGAAGGTGGGTATATTCAAAGGTTGGTTATAAAGAGTACAGTCAATTAGTTTAGGATGTATCAAAGATAAAGTTTGAACAGGTTCAAGGGAGTTCACGGTACTATCATCATGACTTCGGACCGACTAGTCGAGTTCTAGAAGACTACCTTGCGTAGGTGTCTCAATACCAAGAAGAGTTACAACACGATTATCAAAATTCATGTTAGTATTTATTGGACCTAATCCAACCGACCTACTCCTAGTGTCATCCCCTACTTCAGACTGGACTACATACCATGGTGTGACAGTAACAGGGTCAGCAATTAACATCTCAATATTCACGAGAGTGGTCATAATGTGTTGTTGAATAGTTGTTATTATAAATAGAGCTTCTGTCTGAGTTATTAGAGTCATAAGATGAAGTTTTTGACTCATCTTCAAGTGGTTTAGTAAAAGTATATATAGTATCAATACCTACATCTTTGATGCTGCAAGTTCCTTCATGATTTGGTTCATTGATCACTTGTATTTGACACACTTGTGGACATAACCTTGATGGTTCTGTTAATCCTCGTCGTTTGTTCCATTCAGCTTCCTATGGACTGATGACTGGTTCTGCTTCTGTAGCTTCTAATTCTTCTTTTGTAGTTCCATACCTGATTTGTCCTATCTCATTAGAGGGAGAGTTAGTAGGTGAAGAAATTTCTTGTGTCCTTTCTTCCTACAACTGTTGTTCATAGTCTTCTTGTCTTTTTAGTCTGATTTCTTCTATTTCCTTTTCCATTTTTAAGCGTATCAGCTCTTGTGCATCATCTGTGATATCACTAGATTCTTCGGGGGTTCTTGTAGTAGATGTATCTGAAAGATGGTCTGGACCCCATTCATACTCATTGGAATCTATTTCTAAATCCTATACTTGTTGTCTGCCAGTATATGTGACCAGAATGTTCAGTGGTGCAAACAATTCTCTGATTCTGTATACTTCTTCTCTTATATCCTCTAGGATTTCTACTTCCTGTAGTGTTATAGTTGATACGATCGAAACTTGATTACCATCTGCTTCCTCTCTCTGGGTTGGCAATTCTTCTTGTTCATCGTCACACTCTTCCTGAGTTTGTTGAGTATTAATTTCTTGTGATGTTGAAGGTAGTACCTTTTTCCTCCACTTAGGTTGATAGTGAGGAGTATGTTTCTGATTTGATGACTTTCTTGGATTGTATCCCAGTCTAGCTTTATCATTTGCAGACTTAGTTTGTAACTGAATAGGTTCAACAATACCTTCCTGATGCTTGCCTAGAGGACTGGTACCTGAATATCCCATGCGTTGAAGCATCTTTTAGCCTGGACCATATTGTGTCGGGAAAACCTCATAGTCTAGTATTTCTTTGTTTGCACTATCTTCTTTGAAAATCCATTTGAGAGCAACATCCTCTTCTATTTCATCTACAAGGGAAGTAGAGGGGGCTGTATAAAGAGACCATCATAAATGACTTTTGGAGTTGAAATTTTTGGCTTCATAACCTCTGATGGTTTTCTTGACTGTCTTGGTGATGGAGGAAGAGACATTAGTGAGAGTACATGCTCTATCTTGTAGCCATTCATGCCGGTGTTTGTGATTTTCAATTTCTTCTCTATATCTTTCAGCAAATATTTCTAACTTTCAGCTGTAGAGGCTGCTCTATTACGAGGAACAAAAGCATCAACACTCTGTGTTAATCCATTGCAGGTATAGCTTGTATCAACAGGAATACTGACTTTAACTCCATTATAAGGAAATTTCAAGCACTGATGATACGTAGATGGTACTGCTTTCATTTCATGAATCCATGGCCTGCCCAGTAAGATTTTGTATGAAAGAGGAAGGTTAAGGACCTGAAAAATGACATCTCTTTCTATAGGTCCTACCCCGATTGGTAATAGTACCAGACCTTTAGAGGTTCTTTCTTCTTCATCATAAGATTTGATTGTTATTTTCTTTGTTGGATCAATAACGTTTTCAGAAAATCCCAGCTATGTCAGTAGATTGTAAGTACAAATATTCAACCTAGTGCCTCCATCTATCAAAACATGCTTAACTCGGTGTTTATGGATCATAACTTTGATGTGTAATGGCTGGTTATGCAAGTGACTCAGCGAGTTATCATCTTCTTCAGAGAAAGTGAGGTAATGAGGTGAAGTCAGGTGACACACCATAGATTGAAACCAATCTACGTCTAAATGTTTAGGGACACTAGTGGTGAGAAAAGCCTTGTCCAAGATCTCTCTATGAGCAAAAGAGATCTTATGTAGTTCCAAAATGGAGATTTAAGCATTAGTTATTTTCAATTATTTGACAATACTATAACCAGGAGAGGATGATGAAGCCAACTGTTTTGATTCGGCCGTGATTGTATCTTTTTGTCTATTTGGAGGAGTTGGTAGGTTTGATGTTGTTTGATCGAAAGTTGAGGAACTAGCTCCTTGAAGAGTAACCTTCTTTTGAGCGCGGGTCACATCATTAGCAGTTTGTGCTTGATTTTGTTTATCTTTGATTATGATCACACTGCAATATTCAGGTTGGGAAGATTCAATCATGTTGATCATGTTGTCGTTGTTAGTGTAGGTATAATTGACTCTAGCACCTCCCTTGGATTTTGAGGAGTCTCCTTGTTCATAAGTCGGTAAGGGATCTTTAAAGTCCTTATGATCAACATTAGTCACGTGATTTCCAACAACGATCTTGCCATTGTCAATGAGATCTTGAATCTCATGTCGGAGTTTCATGCAGTTGTTTGTGTTATGTCCCTTGTTCCAATGGTAGTCACAATATTCATTTTCTCTCCACCATTTGGGTTTAATTTCTGGATCATATGGTTTAGAATTGTCGGGCAATGTTATCAGATCATTTGCCAATAAAGTTTTAAAAGTTGATTCATATGATTCATCTAGAGGAGTATACTCACATTTAGGCTTTGAAAGCCAAGGTTTCTCTTTAAACCATTCTCTTTCTTTCTTCGGAGTATATTCTGCTGCAGTTTCAGTTGCCTTGAGTTCTTGTGTGCCACTAGCCAAGTTAAATATGGTGGATTTTGTTTTTACCTTAACATTGTCTACCACTCCATCATTAACAACATTTCTGTTGTTATCTTTTCCGTACTTCCAGTATTTGTTCTTTTCTTTAGAGCTAGAACCTTGCGATGTTTCTTTCCAAAGTGATATATCTCCCTTTTTTATAAGCACATCTTCCATTCTGAGGTCATTATCTACCATTTTGTTGAATGAAGGATGTACTTGCATCTGGACATTGTATTTCAATTCAGGGATTAAATTGTTAACAAAGATATCCATTTTCTCCAAATCTGGAATTGTTCGTGAATATCTAGAGAACATCTTTCTCCATCGTTGGAGAAAAGTGAGGAAGGGTTCTCCTATTTTTTGTTTGGTATTGCAAAGCTCTATCATAGTAACTGGATGACGAATCTTACAGGAATAGTTGGATTAATTCTTCAAAAGTTTTTATTCCCATAGGTAGACTTGAGAACCATTCTATAGCTTGTCCCCCTAAACTTCTTGGGAAAAGGCACATGAGATACATTTGGTCGTGCATGAAATCCATACATAAAGAACAAAATTCTCTGATATGATCTTGAGGATCTATATTCCCATAATATTTGTCAAACTTAGGCATTTCTACATTTGAGGGGAATGGAGGCATGTGGAGGTTTTTGTGAAATGGGAATAGGCATATTGTGTCCAGAGAATATTGTTTTGGTGATTTGTCTTTGTTTTTCAGTTTCGTGATCTTAGTTTGCAATGCTTGTAATTATTTGTTTAGCATTCCCAATGGTGTCTCTTCATCTTGAGTGATGAGGGTTTCCACATCATAACCAGTAGGAAGCTTAGTGCCTTGTTTTGCTAGCTCTAGGAAAGTCCTCTTTTTATCTAGCCATGATAACCTTCATCATTTTTTGGAAATCTTTATCCTTTTGACATTTATGAATATCTTTTTCTGGAGGTTCAGAGGCTTCAGATTCACTTGATGAGGAATCATTGTTGGTATCATGGATACTGATGTCATCATAATTTTTGTGTTTAGCAGCTTGTCTCTCCTGCCTTTCTCCAGACATGGTGGGAGGGGTTGACCAAAGATTGGTATATCGTAAACTGGTATTTGTGATGATGATGGTTTGTTTGAGATGAGGTTTTCTACAAAGAATGGATTGTCATTTGATGAAAAGGGTGCTTCTTTTCCTTTGTCTATTTTGCTGCGAGAACTTCTGATTTGAATGGGCATTACAACTGACATGACCGAGAGCTAGATGTGTTGCAGAAGTCAAGATCAAATTGTAGCTAGTTGTTCGTTTAACGTAGTGATTGAGTGAAGTAAATATGATCTGGTCTGGTTTCAGGAATGATCTATCCTATGTAAGACATTATCTAAGTTAACTTAGGTTTGATAAGATGTTGTTTGAACTAGCTTAGAGATGATCGACAAAATCGTGCAACGCAATGACAGGGGTACACTGTCAAGGTTGTTTATGCTTAGGAGGATGATAACCAATTTTAGGCTCGCTGTACACTATTTTAGGCATGTTTGACTATTCTGGGTTGACAAAATCAGAGATTCGTACGACAGGTTTTCCAGGACCGGACGACAGTGTAATAGCTTTAGGAAAATGACAGTACTTTTTCGTACAAGTTGTTGCCTACTATCGTACGACAGATGGGTATGTCTGAAATGACAAACTGATAAATGTAGTGTTTTATCGTACGACATAGGATTCAAGATAAAATAGAAGTTCTCAGACCTGAACGACAAACAATCAGGGCTCGTGCAATACATAAACTAGGCTCAAACGATAGACTATTAGGACTGTTATTTGGTATTGTTTTCTCCATTTTTGGTATTCCAGTTTCAGTTCCAGGGATGAAAACACAGAAAACACGTAATACGAATAATAACTTCAATCACAACATGCAAACCCTATGGAAGTTGGCTTAGAGAAGAAAACCTTTGCTTGCTGACTTAGGTACACACCTAATAGCTAATCAGAATACGACCGCTGAGTCTCATGCAATGGATTCTCAATGCTGTATTATCCAACTCCAAACGCTAATGGGGGCATGATATGACAAGTGTCTTGGGAGAGTTACTATCTCTCTTGCACAAAGATTATCAACCTTTCGGAGGTGAACCAGGTAGCTTCTAATTTGAATTGGAACTAGTAAGGGGTCTGTTCGGTGTGTCGAGGTATAAACTCAATTAAGAGGTCTCCCAGCCTTGAAAACCAAGGTTTAATATACCCAAAGGTACATAGAAGAGCTATTACCGAGCACTACCGTTGACATGATTTTCATCAAATCACGTTTGTTGTATAGTGGGTTGGAGTACTTGGCGTCTAGCTGTTCCCACTTGGGTTGTTCCCCTCTCACCGACCGTAATGGCTATAGACTTATTAGCTCCCCGGGAGGGCAGACCCACTAAAGATATGGAAATTTCAAACTTAAGGAAAATGCTTCAAGGGTCGGGATTTTTGATTGTCTATACATACAAGAGCATACTCTCCTACCTCTCAAAATTCTCTTAAAACACAAAATATAGATTTGTTCTTTAACTAGATAGCAAGTTAGGTGCCTAAAAATGAATTTTAAGGAATACATAATGTTTGGTTGATTCTCTTTAGGCAACCTGCAAAAACAACGCATCAGTAGTCATGTTTTTTTTTTCTTTGACAGGCGTGTGTTTGATTGGTAAATTCTTTGACAAGCGTTCTGCAAGAAACTGGTTAGGCTGTGAAAATATCAGGCAGACAGAAGACAATTCAGGATTAGCATTAGTGTAATCAAAATTGGACAGAAAACCTGAAGAATGAAATTTGTTTTAACCCAACAAATACAACATCGTACGACAATTCTCATAGCATAAAATGACAAAAGACTTTTATCGTATGAGTTAGAACTGAGCATGAAATGACAAAAGGCAAAACCAGATACTCAGAACAAAATTTCGTACGAGTCCATTTACTGGTTCGTATGATAAAACAGAGGCTTCGATAGAATGTTGTACGATACAATAATACCACTTGTACAATATTTCATAGAGATTGTACGAACGAAACTTGTAGGATAATTTAAAAAAAAATGATTTTGAGGCTGAAGTATTGAATTTCGTGCCCCATGGTGGGCACCAAAAATGTGTGTGAAAAAGTGGACCTGTATCTGTATCTGGAATACATAACACTTCAATTAAGTCATTAGATGCATGGTTAGTAAATCAATAATCAATGAATAATAAACCATTACAAAGCGACCCATTGCCTTCTAGTAGATGCGAGTTTAGATTGCTCTCAGATTGCTAAGCTATCTAGTGACTAGACAACACCTAAACGAAGGATTTTTAAATCTATATGAGCATGAATATGAGCTAAATGGATGCCAGATTTAAGCTAGATATGCAAGATTAATCTAACATGATTTATGCAATATATGAATATTTAAGCTAAATGATTTAAGCAATATGAAATAACTAATATGCAATATCTCAATGCAAATTCTCAATGAACCTAGATCAAAAGCAACATAATAACAATATATTCTCTAGGATCCTTGAATGAGAGATGAGAGCCTAAATTTATAGAAAATTTAGAAAGAAACCAACGATTGAGATCAAATGATGATAAGCGGTCAAGATTTTCCAAGAGGAAGCACAATCCAGGTGAATTGATGTGATTGGATGCTTTTCTCATTTTAAAAGGAAATTAAACTAAAATTAAGATAAAATTAGGAAAAACTGATTTATTCTCTATTTCATTCAATTTTGATATTTAATTGTTTTAATTGCTTTCTCGGAGATTACTTATCAATTTTTAATTTGTTTTTCAAGATTATCTCCAATTGATTTCTTTTCTCAAATTTTAATTCTTTTTTTCAAATTAATTCCTCTTTTTGATGATTTAATGGCAAATTGATTTATTTAATTAAATATGCTAGGATATTCAATAAAATAAATAAGAAAATTGTTTAAAATTGATTTACTTGGAATGATCAAATAATTAAATAAATATTTAATTAATATTGAGTTATTGATTTGCCATGTGATAGTTGATGATTAAAGAATTAATTAATGTGCTCAAGATTGATTCAATTGCCTTTGGTTAGGACCTTGGTGATGTTGTCGAGAATAGGGGCCCATGGTTTAGATGACCCATTTTAGGGTATTACAATGATAACCTCACCTCAATTAAATCATCTTTTACTTCTTTCAACACTCATCCCCATCATAAGGAAATCTTGGTGATGAATAAATCTCTTTATGAATATCCTCAAGAGATTTCTAATTACACTTGTGAGACTTTATTTTCTACTCATTCTAAAATCTTTTCTTCTAGGAATAAGGATCTAATGAATTACGCTTGTCCCTCTCCTAAGATTTCTTGTGTGTGAGAGAAGTATGACTTAGTGGCCTATTCTTCTCCTATAAACTTCTCTCCTTCTAAAGACCTTTTAACATTCATCATCTTATACATGTTTTTAATCTCCCTTATAGTAGAGTATTTAACATATCATATTCAAATACCTCATTCAATCTATCATGTCTTTAAATAACATTAATGGCTATTATGTTGCTCATCATTATGTGACATTGGTAGCTTACTTACTAGGGGCTCATTTTCATTCATGATGGTACAATTTCACGTGCAATCATACTTTTGGAAGCAACATAATAGCCTATTTTTGTCTCATTTCTTCTCCCTATATATGTGGGGGCAAGAGTGATTTCAAACATCTTTCCTTCTTAAGATTAAAATTTCCCCTTTATGAATTAGTGTCTTCTATAAGGATTTTATTGATTGTAGAGTTGTATTCATATTTGAATTCCTTCTCTCATATTGGAACAAGCATCCCTAATGGGGATCTTAAGTACATATCCTTAATTGGGACCTCCTCCTTGGTGTTCGAAGTCTTTGATCATTCATCAATTTATTTTCTTCATTGAGTATTATCTTTTATAATAAACCCTTCTATTTTGTGCATTTGCATATCCTTGATGAGGATCTCTTTCCTTTTTTTAGAAGAGTGTTGCTATAAATAATCTCTCTTTGATGTTATTTCAATTCTCCTTTCTTTTCCAATTTCCTTTATGGAATTGCATTTTTGGATTATATCTCTTGCATTTATTTCCATTTAAATCTTTCATCTTGTGTTAGAGAGATCTCAAATCCTCACACTCTTTGTTGTGTTGGAATGGAGGTTTAGTCCTCTTTCTTACCAAATGATTATCCATTAGTTTGATCTTGTATCAAATCTTCTTGTGAGCATTTGTCATCAGTCTTCTTTCACAATTCGATGTGGTAAACATGATACTTTGTTTCAACTCACTAAAATTAGCAAGCCAAAATAGGGGGGGCATATAGCTACCCTAGAATTTTCATCACCTTCCTTAGTAAGCATTTAGGTGATTTTGTGATTTTATCTAACATGTAGTTTTGTAGGTTGCGGTTCCTAGTTGTGTATTGCAGATACCGCTGGGGGCTTCATCTGACAACTTATGGATATATCATTTTTCATGAATGTTTACTTTTCTTTACTTTAACTTGCATATGCACACAGTGTCATATTGTTAGAGTATTTGGGTATTTACTTGATTAATTAAACATTATTTGTTTAATTATTTAAGTTCCCTTTATCTCTTTTACACTTAAGCTAACTTTAGGTGCATATAATTAATTGTTTTAATTAATTATTATGTGTAAACCTAGGTTTTCCCTTTTTTAGGGTTTCTTGACCTATTAAAGGTTGAGTTCTTTCTTTTCATTGTAAGAATCACATTACATATTTTTGTGAATATTGAGCTCTCTTTTTGAGCATATTCTCTGTGTTTTGTATGTTCTTCAGATTTTGCTTCATTGCTTCTCCTTGTAATAGGTTATTCGGCTTACAAAAGATCTTCAGGCTCCTGTGGTATTGTATTTTCTCAACTCCTATATGGTATTAGAGCATAGATCTGCAGCTGCCTGTTCTTGTTTTGAGAATTTTTGCTTTGGAAGCAGATCTGGGGTTTCAGGAATTTTTTATGTACCTAGGGTTTGAGATTTTTTTTTGAGCACTTTGGGCCTAAACGGACCTCACCATCATGCTCAGAAGGCCTAAAAACCCCTATGGTCATATAAAATTCGACCTATTTTGGTTCCTGAGCCTCTGGGAGCAATTTTTTTCTCTATTCCAGGTCGTACGACCCTGGCACGTAGGTCGAGAAATTTTTTTTTTTTTGCCTTTTTACGGCACGTAGGCTAAAATTTTCTTTTAAGAAATCTTTCAAAAAAAGGCGAAAAAAAAAGAAGTTTTTGTTTCTTTTTAAGAATTTTTTTTTTTTTTGGGAAAAAGTTTTTTGGGTACCGCAGGGTACCGGACTGACAGGCCTGTCAAACCTGTCAGTCCGGTCCCTGCGGCCCCTCCGTCTGGTTTTCGGTAGCCCTGCTTCTCTCCGACGTCTTCTTCCCTCTTCCCGGCACTGGCCTCCAGCTCCCCGGCCCCCGCCGGTCTGGCCACCTGCCGGCCTCCCTGCAGCCTCCGGCTTCGCTCAGTCCCTGGCCGTCGCTTCCCGGCAGCATCGCCTCGCCGGCCGCCGCATCTCCCCACCGGCCGTCGCCACTCCCTACGCCAGCCGCCTTCTACCGCCGCTTGCGGCCCCTTCCTCGCCGCTCCGGCTCCCTAGCTTGTTTTCCGGCCAGCCACCTGGCCGCTGCCCAGCCACCGGTGCGCCATTGGAGCTTCGCTCTCTGGCCACTGGACCACCCATTGGCCGCCAGACCCCCTTTTTTGGCTTTTTCAAGGGGGGGTTTGGTTTTTTGGCCCTATCTTGAGCATACGGAGTTGGATTTTGGTGAACGAATAGGCGTAGGAAAGATGGTTCCGAGGCCGACCTCACGATGTTGGTATTTTTTTTCAATTTTTTTGATTGACTATGTTTTTTTACAATCAAAGTGAGGTCTCTTTTTTGCACTCCGGGAGACGTAGAATGAGCATCCGAGCTCCATTTTTCAAAAACTTTATATTTTTGGAAAGCTTGTGCTGTGTCCTTTCCAGAAAAATGGGTTTTATTTCCAGATTCTGCTCCATGCATATTTTATTCAATTTTTTGCTTTTCAGCACTCTGGTGGATATCGTGGTTGTTTCAGGTCCTGGGATCTCTTTTCTGAGTAGGGTGTCTCTGTTTTGATTCTCGTTTCTATTTCCAGTCTTCTTATCATTGTAGCTTGTAATTATGCAAACACACTAAGATAAAGTGCCATCCTGCATTGTTTACTTGGAATCTTGCATATCTTGTGTCTTGTTGTACATGCACTGTTGATCAAGTGCCATGAGGGGGTTGATGTTTGCCTGTTGTTTGCCATCTTCCTTTGTCAAGTGAGTGTTCCTTCCATGACATTCACCTCATGATGATGTGTCTCAGCACCTTTGATGTTCTTGGTTCTTCGTCATGCAATTGTTTTTGGCTATCCTTTTCAATGTTCCTGTCCCTCTCCCACTTCCGCATTATGGGGAGGTTTATCCTATTGGTTCTAATGCTTCCGTGGTTCGATTGATTAGCTCTTCAGGCTTTGGTTTCTCATGCCATCTGTATCTTTGATTTTAGTTGTTTTGCCTTGTTTGCCTCCTGATTCAAGTAGTGTCATTTGAGGGCACTGATGCAGATTACAGTCTTCTCTACCTGGTCATGTTCTAGTTCAGTG
The DNA here is from genome assembly GCF_030272615.1 of Cryptomeria japonica. Classification (NCBI taxonomy): domain Eukaryota; kingdom Viridiplantae; phylum Streptophyta; class Pinopsida; order Cupressales; family Cupressaceae; genus Cryptomeria; species Cryptomeria japonica. The sequence goes on along the minus strand of NC_081405.1, from coordinate 196,828,844 downwards.
GATGTTCTTCAGATCAACAGTTATTCTTCGACAGAGTTTGCAGGGTCTTCATGCTTCAGTGATATTTTTTCCATCTCTTTTTGGAGTAGAGTTTTGTTCCCACTTGGTTTTCTCTATTTCTCCAGTTCATAGAGATTTCATTGTATTTGGGTACCTAATCAGGCCTTGTTGCTGTGACCCATCTTTATTGCTTTCAGTAGCTGTTCTAGGTTTTAGCTTCTCCCTAAGTCTAGCTTAAGGGGGGGTGTTAGAGTATTCGGGTATTTACTTGATTAATTAAACATTATTTGTTTAATTATTGAAGTTCCCTTTATCTCTTTTACACTTAAGCTAACTTTAGGTGCATATAATTAATTGTTTTAATTAATTATTATGTGCAAACCTAGGTTTTCCCTTTTTTAGGGTTTCTTGACCTATTAAAGGTTGAGTTCTTTCTTTTCACTGTAAGAATCACATTACATATTTTTGTGAATATTGAGCTCTCTCTTTTTGAGCATATTTTCTGTGTTTTGTATGTTCTTCAGATTTTGCTTCATTGCTTCTCCTTGTAACAGGTTATTTGGCTTGCAGAAGATCTTCAGGCTCCTATGGTGTTGTATTTTCTCAACTCCTATACATATGATTGCTAAAGTGGGGGATAAATGTAGTGTCATAAATTGTACACCCTTGCTAGGGTGGTACAATTTACCACTTGGTTTAGCACTCGCCTTAGTGTGTTTTGCATATTGCATTATAATTTACCTTTAAACATTTAATTAATTAATTAAATTAAATCTAAAGTCCTATTTCATCACTTCCCATATCATAAAATTGGGCCCTTTACCCTAAGTGTGCCCCTTTTTATTTTATTCCTCCGATAAATCATTTAATCATAAACCCTAATTATGTCCTATTTTGACCTTTAAGGCTCGATTTCGCATATCAAAACACCTCAAAATCAACTGTAACTTTGGGATTCACTCTAATATCATCATATCTAACGACCTTGAAAATTTGGTGAAAAGTTGGTCGGACTATGTGCAAAGTGCACATGGTCCTCGACTTTTTTCTTGAAATTTCGGGAACATAATTCTAGGATATTATAATTCTTAACCCCAAAAGTTTGGTGGGAAATTCAAATCCTAGGTTGGCCTAAAAATGAAATTGTCGAAATTAAGATCTAGGGTTTCATACATAAGAGTTCTCTTTCTTCATTTGAAGGGATCTTTCTAAGAATCTAAGAGCAGGTTTTTGGAGCACAAGGAGCCTTCTATGTAGTGAAAAAGAAGCCTATGTGGAGTCTTCAACAACATTCAATGGTATTTAATCAAACATTCATCATCAATTAGGAGCCTTGAAGACATTGAAGAGTAATAGGAGATATAGTGGCATATATCTCTCCCTTGGGATTGGTATGATTTCATGTTATTTTCATGTCTTTGTATAAGCTTCTTTACACTTGTTTGCACATTTACATTCATGCTTTAGATCATTTAGCATATTTTATTCATTTACATTTACATTTACATTTAGGATTTACTCTCCAAAGCGTAGGGTAGCTCTAGTTTTTTTTTCATATAGGATCTTGCATACACACAAGGTTCTAGCACACACATTTTCAGTACATTATCGGTTATTTGTGGAGGTGGAAATCACCAACACATGGGTTTGACTAAGGAAAAACCTATATAGCCACCAAAACCCTCTCTTTTTCAGTTGTAGGTGCAGAAATAGGTACTTGGAAGGCTTTTCGGATCAGAATTGTCCTAAAGTCTCATATTTTCCCAAATATATTAGGGAAAGGGGTGTGGCACCTGGTCCTACCCAGGATAGGGCTGTAGCACCCTGGTCCCTCCATTTTTTAGTGATTTTTGGCAGGACACAGTCTCAGGATCTCAGAATTGCAGTTTGTCAGTTACAGCCTCCTGTCTACATAAACAAGATAGGGGCGTGGCACCCTGGTCCTGGTCAATTTGAATTATTTTTCAACACTAGGTACACATTCAAACTCCTCCTCCTCTGCTTTTAGTATCTCAATTTCAGATCTGCAAGTTTTTGCAATTTCAGTTTATGGACACTTCATTGTTTATCTCCTAGCATAGTTTATCATTACATTCAATTGTGCATATGTTTCCTTCATTTAAAACAAGAGGAATAGAAACCCTAACAGATAATCCTTGGCTCTCTCTTTCTCACAAGAAGTAGCCAAAGTGATCTATCTCCTTATGCTCTTTCGTGTTCCCAATGTGTTGGCTAAAGTGGGATTAGGTCCCAGTGACCCGATCTCGCTTGTTACCCCTACACAAGAAGATATATCCTAAGATTTAGAGGTCTGGAGTTGACCGATTCTGTAATTGAGCATGTATGTACCAAGCCAGTGAGACGAACCTTATAACTCAAATGTTACCTATTATCTACAATCAATTTTCATGAGCTAATACATTTAGTTATGCATTGCCTCCACCACATCCTCTTGTTTTCATTATGTTTACTCTTTCTACCTGGTCCAGATTGACCTTTTTGAGGTCCCTCCTAATAGGTGACTACACCATTAACCCCGACATTGAGCTTAACACTAATCCTAATCCTAAGTGAGTTATGAGGAGGATCTTAACTATTGATTTATGTTTATTATGGCTTACAATAAATTATTATCACTATTTCTTGGTGTAGGTTCCATGGTAGTGGAAACACTAATATACCAACCCTTCATTTACCCTACTCAATCTAATACTCTGATCACCATTGAAATGCTTTAGAAACACCAAATTCTCAATGTTATATAATATCATAGGAAAGGTGTGTGAATTTGAGATAAAATTCAACAACCAATTCATATGCCTTGGCAAAACTCACCACACGTTGCATATTCAAACAACCTAGAAGTGTTACCATATACTAAAAACAAAAGTGTGTTTTTTAGATATTCTAGCGATATCAATTTTGCTAAACATTCAAACTAATTTTTTTTTTCCAAGACCAAGATCGTTGTATGTTTTGTTTTTAATAAACTGTGTTTTTAACTATTCAATTAATCTAATTCTTAAAAGTCGTTGAGATGTGTCATGTTTCATTGATTGTATAAATGCCTTGATCCTTCCATGAAGAGCAACAATTTTCTTAAGCAACTAAAATATTAGATTTTTATATATTTACATTTTTTATAAACATGTTCCCTATAAACTTATAAAATAATAGAAAATGTTTGTAATTAGGAGCTTTTATTTCATAAAAAAATAAGCATGAGCTACAAATTTGTTTTACCATACAATAAATTTGTTTTAGTTATCTAAGTGTTGGAAATGAGGAGGGTTGAGAAAATTGATATCGTGTGAGATATCAAACAATAACATTTCATAAGACAAACCTCTAATTAGGCTTGTGATGAATATTTATATTAAAATCTATATATTTCCTTTACAATCAATAAAGAAGTTTTAGTGAAAGGCGAGAGGTGAAAGTACATGAAATGTAAATGTAAGATAAGCATGTAAGTATAAGATGAAAATTAATAAGTGGGTACGTGCAGGATCATGAGTCCAAAAAGTGGTGATATGAAAAAAATTGCCTTCTCCACTCGCCCAAAAACGCAAAAAATCCATGTTGACTTTTTGCTTGGCTTGGATGTTAGTATGTCTAGCCATGACAAAAGCCCAAGCAAATTAGATATTTGATAATATCGGATATCCGATATTAATGAAATATTATATTAATAAAATATATATTATATTATATATTATGTAATATATAATATATTATATAATATATCATATAATATATATTATATAATATATCATATAATATATATAATATAATTTATTATATATGAATAATATATTATATATGAATAATATATAATATATTATATTAAAGATTATATATTAAATAATAAATAATAAATAATATATAATATATTAATATTAAATATTATATATTATATATCAAATAAATATAATATATATTATGAAGAAGTTGAGAGAGTACAACTTTTGAGATCCCAAGAGCACCTACAAGCAAAATACCTATCACAAGACAAGATTGGAGACATAAACACAATAAAGGCTCTGAATAAAAAGTTTATCATTCAGAGAGGGAATCAATATGAAAATTACAGTACAATCCCTATGAAAGGAGAATATGAAACCCTAACGATGTGCAACCCTAAATAAACCCTAAAGGGATAAAGAGTATTTAATAATTAGAATAATTATTAAATACCTACAATATTATTAAATGCCTAAGTTTAGCTTAAGTGTAGAGTATAATAGACTAATAATTAAATAAATAATTATTAGCTAATACATGATAACTCTAACACCACCCCTTAAGATGAACTTAGGGAGTAGCTAAAAAACTAAATGCAGGAAAGCAAAATGCAACTACATGAAGAAGGCAAAAATTTGGGTCCTGACAACAAGGCTTGATGAGGTATCCAATCACAACCAAATCTCTATGAAACGGAGAAATAGAGAAAACCACATGGGAAAAAAATCTACTCCAAAAAGAGATGGAAAAAGCATGGAAAAAAAACATGAAGGAAGGAAGGCCTCAATGAGACCCCCCAAGGACAACTTCCTTCACCCCAAGCATAGAGCGTAATTGAAGATAGCGCAAAGATGCAAAAGGTTTAGTGAAGATGTCAGCAACCTGCTCCTTTGTAGGAATGTACTCGAAGATGAGAAAGCCATCCTAAATCAACTATCTGATGAAGTGCATGTGAAACTCAATGTGTTTAAACATCTGGTGCTCCACTGGGTTGCAAGAAAGGTGGATGGAAATCTAATTATCACACCAAAGAATAGTGAGACTATCAGGAGGGAACCCAAACTCAGTCATCAACTATCTAAGCCATAAAACCTCCTGATTAGATAACATTGTTGCTCGGTACTCAGCCTTTGTAGATGATAATGCAATAACAGATTTCTTCTTGAAAGACCATGTGATAGGACCAGAACCAAGGTAAAAGACAAAGCTAGAAGTAGAATTCTGATCTTGAGCATCACCAACCCAATCTAAGTCAGTGAAGCCAACAATGTGAGGGGATCCTGAAGTATAGTAAATGCCAAACTATGCAGTGCTCCAAATGTACCTCCAAAATAAAGATCCAGGCGCGTATGTGTCAGGTACAACAAACTGCCAACCAACTACCTATATAAGGTAGAATCCATGAAAGGTGTAGAACAAGTGGTAGACAAAACAACACTTGACTGAAATGGTGTGGGTGCATGCTTGCAAGTAAGCATGTCAAATTTGTGAAGCATATCAAGAGCATACTTCTTCTGAAGTATGGAAATCCCATTGGAAGACTAAATAACTTGTAGGCCCAAAAAATAGCACAAAAGGCCAAGATATGTCATCTCAAACTGCTCCATCAAGGCTCTCTGAATATCCTGAATCAAAGAGGATGAGCTTCCGATAATGATAAGATCATCAACATAGAGCACAAGAATAACTATATCATCCCCCTGATGTTGAATATATACTGTGGGATTAGAATGACAATGTGTAAAGAGTATGGAGAGCAAGAAGGAGTCCATCTTCTCATACCAAGCCTGAGGAGCCTATTTGAGACCATGTATTGAACGTCAAAGTTTGCAAACCAAAGAGGAATCGTGCACAAAACCCTGAGGCTGCTCCATATAGATCTCCTCACGAAGGTCTCCATGCAAGAAAGAACTCTTCACATCCATCTGAAAAACTGTCCATCCCCATGAAGCGGCCAGGGAAAGTATGAAGCAAATATAATTCATCTTGGCGATAGGAGAAAAGGTCTCGGAGTAATGAATACCCTCCACCCGAGAAAACCATTTCACAACAAGATGAGCCTTATACTTATTAATAGAACCATCTACAACATACTTGGTATGATACACGCACGTGCACCGAACTAACTTTCTTCCTTGCAAAAGAGTACAAAGATCCCAAGTATGATTCTTCATCAAATAATACTCCTCATCCATGGCCCTATCCCACTCTGGGTGACCTGTCGCCTTTGAAAATTTATGAGGATCATCTAAAATGGCATGACTCAGAAGACTAGGACTAGATGTCTATGCATGAGTACGACAAGTGTCAGAAGGATCATCTGCCATAGAACCAACATCATCAACTGTAAATTGAGCCCACTTGGGCAAAGGCTGAGCGGCGGGTGGAGGTGGTGTGGATGGTGGACCATCATTCGCATCATCGCCAAAGAAGAAGGAATCCTCAAAAGATGAAGAGGGAGGAGGAGGAAGTGAGGGAGAACCTAGTGATGGAGAATCCATCCGAGGAAGGCACTCATCAAATTGGACATCCCGCCTAAACAGGACCTCTCAGGAATCAGGATCAAACAACCTGTACATCTTAACATCCTCACAATAGCCAACAAAAATGAGTGGTCAACTCTTCCTCTCCATGGATTTCCTTTGAGCATCTGGAATAAATGCCCAAGCCTCACTACCAAAAACTCAAAATGAAGAAACATCAGGCTTGACATGGGACCAAGCCTCCTTAGGTGTCAACTGGTGTAATGCCTTATGAGGCATCCAATTCTGAATATAAGAGGCACAATTAACTACCTCAGCCCAAAAAGCAGGCTGCATAGAAGATGACTGAAGCATACAATTGGCCATCTCTTGTAGTGTTAAGATCTTTCTCTCTGCAACACCATTCTGTTGAGGAGTGTGAGGAACTGATAACTAATAACCGATGCTACAAACCATGCACTGTGCAGAAATATGTAAATGCCTGATTCACATATTCTCTCCCATTATTTGTGCGTATCCTCTTTATAGAAAGACCAGATTGCTTCTCTACAAATGTCTTATAGACTCAAAATTAATCAAAGACATCAGACTTGTACTTAAGAAAGTACACCCATGTACGTCTGGAGAAGTCATCAATGAAAGTGAGCACATACTTGGACCCTAAAAAAGATGGAGTCGGAAATGACATAAGATCACTGTGGATCAAATCCAAGGGTGCCTTAGCACGGGTGGCTCTTCCTGTAGGAAAAGGATCATGGTGATGCTTTCCAAGTGCACAACCTTGATATTAACCATTAGTACAGGATATCTGAGGGAGACCAATAAGAAGTGCCTGTGTTCTCATCTGATGTAAGTATCTGTAATTGACATGGCCAAAACACTCATGCCAAAGTCTGCTCACTGATTCTGCATGTGCTACAAGAGAAACACCTGAACCATCTAGACTCTCAAAGCCATCAAACCAATATAACTGAGAATCAGGATCAACACTTCCAGTAGCCACAACCAAATCAGGATCACGGAGCTCTCTAATAACCACACTAGTACATTTAGAGCTAATTTTCGACGACCGATTATCGGAATTGCAACTAATTTTCATCAAAGTGCCAATAAAAGTAGCCATCAAAAACTCATCATCAGATTTGTTGATGATGCCCTGACCATCTGAAATACGACAATCCCATGGACTCTACCGATGGTGGGCATGATCGCTCTTCCGGTCAAAAAATTCGTCGGACATGCAACATCCCTGTCGGATGCTTCATTAAATTTCATCGCAAAGCCGACCACAATTTGGAACTTTGCACCTATGGTGATGTTGTTTGTCTGACGCTTGTGTCGTCGGTCCATTCAGAGGCATCGATGACCATTCGACTATGAAGTGCCATTGCATGTACAACATCCTCGTCGGATGTTTGTGTGGTTTGAGTCGGAAGTGCGATGACTCCAGAACATTTCACCGATGAGAATGCTATATGTCTGCCGATGTGGAAATCTTGGTATTCATCATAATTCTGATGATGATAATATTTTTATCAAATTTATTATTATTATTATCCAATCATTGATATGTACAATGAATGATATTCTATCCCCACCACCTACCAGTAAGGGGCATAGGTTTGAGGCTAATATGAGGCGCATGGTTTCAAGCTAATATGATTAGGCGCACCATAGTTGAGATGGTCCAACTCCCTAGTCTCACTCTAGGACTAAGCTCATGCCATATCTAAATGAAGGACATCTCAAATACATCATTGATGGAAAGTTGCAAAATGCCATTTTTATACATAAGCAAGATATACACAATTGGGCACAATCACCAAGAGAATGGTAAAAAGTGTGTTTGAGATCATTGTCCTAATTGTGGTGTGGTCACGAAGAGATCATCATAAATTTGTCAACCTTTCCTTCATTTAAACCAAGTACGTATATGCATATGCATATGCATATACATAAAGGTTTAGTTGGTTTAAATGAAGGAAAGGTTGACAAATTTATGATGATCTCTTCATGACCACACCACAATTAGGACAATGATCTCAAACACACTTTTTACCATTCTCTTGGTGATTGTGCCCAATTGTGTATGTCTTGCTTATGTATGAAAATGACATTTTACAGCTTTCCACCGACGATGTATTTGAGATGTCTTTCATTTAGATATGGCATGAGCTTAGTCCTAGAGTGAGACTAGGGAGTTGGACCATCTCAACCATGGTGCGCTTGCATATGTATATAGTTTTGTGTATACATTAAAGATTTTCATTTAATTTTGAGCATTTTGTGGATGGTATAATCAAGAAACATATCATCACCCTCACCAATTATGCTCAACTTATTTAAGTACAACCATTTGATTGTTAATAATTTTTAAATTAAGGGAGTACTTTTCAAAATACATATCCATATGCATATGCATATGCATATACATAAAGGTTTATTGCTTGGTTTAAATGAAGGAAAGTTTGACAAATTTCTCCATGTAGTTTTACTTGACTCTAGAATTAGTTAGTTGTTTAAAACAACTCATAACCATTGTAAAAAAAATCACACTAATAATATATTTCCTAACAGTTTTTATCTATGAATGATATTTGGGTTTACAATCTCGAATTCAGTACATGCAATATCATTAGAACTCAAACATCAATAAACTTGTTTCAAATCAAAAACACTGTGATCTGAATTGCAAGCAAACTATTTAATGTAATTCTTGTTGTTTGTATTTTGGAAAAAAGGGTTGGCTGCAGAATTTTGCAGAGCATACTATTTGAGTAATTTACATGTCAAGTGTTTGTTATAATGTCTGAAAACTAAATCACGAAAAAGTGAAAAAAAATTTGGTTAGCAAATCAGGGGTGCACTTTACATTCTTCTTGTTATCCAATTCACTTACTTTAGCTCTGTTTCTTTCTTCAGATTTGGGGTCTAGATCATTATCTTTACTTTGATCATTATCTAGATCATTATCTTTACTTTGATCAGTGCATATAATTTGTGACTCCCAACTAGTTATTTGACAAGCAACAGAGGAATATTAGACAAAGGATGACAAACTCATGCCGTACAAACAGATAGTGGACAAATTAAAAACATCCTTCACTACTATCACCTTTGAGTAGATACCCAGAGATAAGATTCGAGCTGCTGACGCTATGGCTACCATCGTATCTCTCCTAGATCTTCCACATAATTCAACACGCTGCGAGTTCTTGGTCAAACAACTTTGGATTCTCGCGTATGATATCATCGAATCTGAGATGATATGTCACCTTATCGGTTCTGAATCCCCATGGTATGGTGAGTTCTACACCTACCTTTGTGATGACACACTTCCTCCTAACCAATCAAATAACCAACGTAAAACCTTCATTCGCCAAACAACTCGATATACCATTATTGCTGAAACCCTATACCGATGTAGTCTTGATGGTACTCTCCTTCGATGTCTGGAATAGGATGAGATAACAAAGGTCTTGGAAGAGGTACATGAAGGAATTTGTGGAACTCATGCAAGTGGTCCTTTACTAGCCAAAAAACTCATGCATACTGGGTAGTATTGGCCATCCATGGAAAAAGACTCCTACTATTTTGTTAGAAAATGCAAGAAATGCCAAGTTCATGGAGACCTGATACATGCGCCAGCACATGAATTGCAACCAATCACAACACCATGGCCCTTTTGTCAATGGGGACTTGGCCTTGTGGGTAAAATCCATCCATGTTCATCCAACGACCACAAGTTCATTATTACCGCCACTGAATACTTCACAAAGTGGATCAAAGCTATTCCACTTACCCAAGTCACCGGCAAGCATATCAACTCATTCATCCTTAATTACATCATCTGCCGATATGGTGTACCCATTTCCATCATCACAGATAACGGTCTTCCTTTCAAAAATTAGGATGTTCGTGAGCTCTATGAGAAGTTTCATATCCAGCACCACTTTTCCACTCCCTATTACCCACAAGGCTTTGGTCAGGCCAAGGCATCAAACAAGAACATATTAAGAATCCTCAAGAAGATAGTCAATGATTCTGGTCATGATTGGCACGTTCAATTAAATCGAGCACTGTGGGTGTATCAAACTAGCATTCGAACCCCTATAGGCGCAACTCCCTACTCACTAGTCTATGGTGCAAAAGCTATCTTACCTATTGAGGTTGAGATACCATCACTACATGTTTCCTTGCATAATCTTATAGATGATGAATCCTACAGAGTATCACGTCTTCAGGACTCAGAGCTACTTGATGAGAAATGACAAGCTGCATACAATCATCTCAAGGTCTATCAACAGCGTATGAGCAGAAGCTATAATCATCGAGTTAGACCTCACACATTCAAGGTAGGTGATCTTGTTCTTTGAGAGAATCCTCATAACCAACCAAACCAAGAACATCAGGGGAAGTTCGAATCAAACTGGCTGGGTCCATATGTTATCACTATTGTATTTGGGTTCGGGGCATATCAGTTGGCTACTTCAGAAGGAGAACCACTAGCAGATTCAATCAACAACATGCACCTCAAAAGGTTTTATACATAAGCTGCATAGAGAATCAGGCTCCCATACATACCAAAAAAACACCAAAAATATTCAGATGAATGTCCTGAAGAAAATACAAAAACATCAAAATAGTAAAGAAAAATCATGCATCCAAATGGTGAACAACCACTCCGGTGGCACCTTGGGTAAGTGCAATGGTGAAAACCTGGGAAACAGGTGCCACTTGTAATGGCTATGGCTCCATTGTATTTCAGACTTGTTGTGATCACATTCACTACATTCACTCATCCATCAGTCCAAAACCATGGCTTGTTATTGATCTGCAATCAAGGATAGTACTCCACGCGTTTTGCATCCTGCTTTTTCATAGTCATGTCTAAATTAGGGACAATGCCCTTAATCTAGTTGATGGAAGTGGATTCTACATTATTTCATGATTCATTGAGTTATTTATTCAAAACATTCGGGAAATTGTCTCACAAAAACTCCAAAAACATTCAAAACAATCATCAAAATACCAAAAACATTGGAAAACTGTCTCACAAAAATCCAAAAACATTAGAAAACATCAAAAACATGGAAAGCACCTTGTACATACATTTTTCAAAGTAGATACCAAACAAACATTCTGAAATAATCAAACAATGACCACTTATCCAATCAACCAAACAATCAACATCAAACACACAAACTGTCTAAACAAGGATACATCCTTCCTTGCCAAAACAAAGACAAGATCACATTTTCTTTGACAAGAAAATTCTGTTTGAGCTATCAAGTACTTGGTTAGATTTGTGGGTTATTTATTCATTTATATCAGGTTCCTATGCTACTCTGGGATATCCACAAGTGATTAGAGTGGCTGGGATGGTTCCTAAGCATTGTTTGTATGTCTTCTGCGAATTATTCCAATGATGTTCTGAGACATGTACTAATGGTGTCTATGTGGGAAGTTCACTAAGCTACGCGATCTTATGCAAAATATAGTCATGCATCACTATAGCTTGCTGACTACAACATATACCTCGACCATATGAGCATGAACCATTATCGAGGGTCCATATTCTTTATTCTTTATTTTATGTTGTTTGTTTGTAGGTACGATGCTCCATCCTTGGTTCCTACTACCTCATACAAGTTTGATATTATCATTCTCAATGATGAAAATAAAGCACTATGGATCGTCATTTCACCTCATATGTATATATTGCATTCCATTGCATTCTATCCATCCATACATTCATACATAGCTGCATATCATTTATACATAGTAATGACAATGGGTGATACTCTATTTTCCTCTTCTTCCATAGGAATGAGTCATAGGTCCTCCATTTCTTCTATCTAACATCGAACCCTCCCCCCCCACCCTCCCCATATTGATAATCAACATCACATACCCTACATCATGCCCCATCAAATCAATCAAGCCATGTTCCTCACCATCCATCTCTATTAGGAGGGGTTGTGTTTCCTATCCTAAGTCATCCTCTAAATCAAGCACGTTACTCTGTTTGCATAGGTACATCGACTCACACACACCTAGACTATCAACAGATAATCTGGTCAAGTCTCTTTGGGTCTCAATAGGTAATTGATCATGGTAATCCTAGACTACATCATTCATTTATCATAATGACCTAGTCTCAACGGGGCTATTATGATTAACCACAACCATCCATCACACACACACACATACACTATCAATTTATCAAACAATCAAACACAATCCAACAGACAATTGCATCAATTGTCCAAGTCTCAATGAGTATTTTTCTTCATATACCTTGACTTCATCGGGCAATTACATCAATTGTCTAAGTCACATCAGGTCGCTTTGATTCACTTACTCAGACTTTATCCTGTCCAAGCGACCAACTGACATCAACTGCCATGCTTTGACTCGACCGGGGCAATTAAATCGATTGCACTAGATTGTCCAACCAATTTTGATTAATTGTATAGCATCAATCCAATCTACACACTACATCTGCTCTGTATCTCTTGCATGACCTCAGGGTATTCTTTCACCATTAGTTCTAAAATCTTCTCTTCTATCACCTTGCCAATTTTCATTCTTTTTCGAGAGATCGCCTGATTTTTCAAAATTTTCGGCCCATCTCTCGAGGGGGCATACCACCCATCCATTAAATTAACATTTTATGGGGCATATTTCTTCACACCTATTTTTATTTAGCATTCCCAATGGTGTCTCTTCCTCTTGAGTGACAAGGGTTTCCACATCATAACCAATAGGAAGCTTAGCGCCTTGTTTTGCTAGCTCTAGGAAATAGTCCTCTTTTTCTCTAGCCATGATAACCTTCATCATTTTTTTGAAATATTTATCCTTTTGACATTTATGAATATCTTTTTCTGGAGGTTCAGAGGCTTCAAATTCACTTGATGAGGAATCACTGTTGGTATCATGGATACTGATGTCGTCATAATTTTTGTGTTTAGCAGCTTGTCTCTCCTGCCTTTCTCCAGACATGGTGGGAGGGGCTGACCAAAGATTGGTATATTGTAAAATGGTATTTGTGATGATGATGGTTTGTTTGAGATGAGGTTTTCTATAAAGAATGGATTGTCATTTGATAAAAAGAGTGTTTCTTTTCCTTTGTCTATTTTGCTGCGAGGACTTCTGATTTGAATGGGCATTACAACTGATAGGATCGAGAGCTAGATGTGTTGCAGAAGTCAAGATCAAATTATAGCTAGTTGTTCATTTAAAATAGTGATTGAGTGAAGTAAATAAGATCTGGTCTGGTTTCAGGAATGATCTATCCTATGTAAGACATTATCTAAGTTAACTTAGGTTTGATAAGATGTTGTTTGAACTAGCTTAGAGATGATCGACAAAATCGTGCAACGCAATGACAGGGGTACACTATCAAGGTTGTTTATGCTTAGGAGGATGATAACCAATTTTAGGCTCGCTGTAGATTGTTTTAGGCAAGTTTGACTATTCTGGGTTGACAAAATCAAAGATTCGTACGACAGGTTTTCCAGGACCGGATGACACTGTAATAGCTTTAGGAAAATGACAGTACTTTTTCGTACGAGTTGCTGCCTAGTATCGTACGACAGATGGGTATGTCTGAAAAGACAAACTAATAAATGCAATTTTTTATCATATGACATAGGATTCAGGATAAAACAATAGTTCTTAGACCTGAACGACAAACAATCAGGGCTCGTGCAATACATAAACTAGGCTCAAACGACAGACTATTAGGACTATTATTTGGTATTGTTTTCTCCATTTTTGGTATTCCAGTTTCAGTTCCAGGGATGAAAACACAGAAAACACGCAATACGAATAATAACTTCAATCACAACATGCAAACCCTATGGAAGTTGGCTTAGAGAAGAAAACTTTTGCCTGTTGACTTAGGTACACACCTAATAGCTAATCAAATACAGTTGCTGAGTCTCATGCAATGGATTCTCAATGCTGTATTATCAAGCACGTTACTCTGTTTGCACAGGTACATCGACTCACACACACCTAGACTATCAACAGATACTCTGATCAAGTCTCTTCGGGTCTCAACAGGTAATCGATCATGGTAATCCTAGACTACATCATGCATTTATCATAATGACATAGTCTCAACGGGGTTACTATGATTAACCACAACCATCCATCACACACACACGCACTATCAATTTATCAAACAATCAAACACAATCCAACAGACAATTACATCAATTGTCCAAGTCTCAATGAGTATTTTTCTTCATATACCTTGACTTCATCGGGGAATTACATCAATTGTCTAAGTCACATCAGGTCACTTTGATTCACTTACTCAGACTTTATCCTGTCCAAGTGACCAACTGACATCAACTGCCACGCTTTGACTCGACCAGGGCAATTAAACTGATTGCATCAGATTGTCTAACCAATTTTGATCAATTGTATAGCATCAATCCAATCCACACACTACATCTACTCTGTATCTCTTGCATGACCTTAGGGTACTTGTTGACTTGTTGTTTCTTCATATTCACTCCATTTTCTCCCATTCTTTCACCATTAGTTCTAAAATCTTCTCTTCTATCACCCCGCCAATTTTCATTCTTTTTCGAGAGATCGCTCAATTTTTCAAAATTTTCGGCCCATCTCTCGAGGGGGCATACCAACCACCCATTAAATTAACATTTTATGGGGCATATTTCTTCACATCTATTTTTATTTTTTTGAAATGATGCGATAAACCGCACAGTCTCAAAGAGGGGAAAATGTAGTCACATACATCTGTCCATTTTAATTAAATGAATATTTGCTATTTATTTGATTAAAAATCCACTAGCCATCAGTTAATTAAATTAATATTTAATGAATTCATCTTCAAAACATTCTCCTATTAATTAAATAAATTATTCAATTTATTTTAATTAATTCATTAAACTAAATTCACAATCAATTAAATGAATAAATCTTATTTATTTAATTTAAAATCCCCCTTTCCTCTTTTAAATAAATTAAATTAAATATTTATTTAAATCATTCACACCCCCCCCACTTGCATTATCCTACAAATGCAAGTTGCAACCACAAGTTGAAATAAATTAATTTTATTTTAATTAAAACCCTATTTTTCCTCACCCACCAAGCCCACTTGCAATCCTAACCCCCTTTTAGATTCTTCTAAACCCTTCCTAATTAACCTAATCCATCCCCTAATTATTGTCACATTCCTTAGCAACTTGGAGTCACTTCTCAAAGACTTCAAAGTCTTTGAAATACATTAAATGCTTTGTGTGTTCAACAAATTAACCTCTAAAGTCTTCCAAACCACTTTGGCTCTTACATGACCATTTATGGTTAACCCCTAACTCAACCCTCATGTGACTCATGTGTCTTCTCAAGCATTTATTGCTTTGACCATGGTTATCCCTTTAACCTTTGCACAAGAGTTTATCCATTGGATAAAAGCTTTATTCTTTGAATAATAAATTTATTCACTCAACCCAACCTTGACCTTAACTCCCAAGTTAACTCTCAGGTCATGTCAAGCATTTAATGCTTCTTCCCTCTCCTCTCAACCTATCTCATATTGACACTTGTCATCCTGGGATTGGTTTGAAAGCCCTCACATGGATTGAATATCATTCAATCCTGACCCTTGTTGAGATTACTCAATCTCAACCATCCATTACTCCATTTTCCCTCTAAATAGAGCCCATTTCTTCATAATCCAGATCCTAAAAACTTGTATGCATCTAAGTTATAGAGAATTTCAGAGAGCATTTAGCATATTCTAGTCATATTCACTCTTTTGGTAAAAATTAACAAATAGCATTTAGATAACTCATCTTTCTTTGGTTATTAAGCTTGCATTTGCATACTTTTCATAATCATCTACAATCTTGAACCTCCATAAGGCATCCATAGTGCAAAAATCTACTGAGAGCTACATTAATTTGGAACTTGGGGAGGAGAGGAACAAAGGAGAAGGAGATAAGAACATGGTAGAAGGCATTTGGAGATGCCTTGTTGTATTTGTTTCCATAATTAAATATTTCATCATGTTTTTAGTGTCTCTTTTGGTATGCCTGCTTAGACTAGTTTTTGGTTGATTAACACTAACATTTGTCTTTGTTTCTTTTGTTTTTGTGTGTTATACGACCACAAGTTTTTAGTATAACATTGCCCATTTTGCAGAGCATCAGTTTCTATAGGGTGTATTGACTAGTTATACCTGTCCATCCATGAGACTGTGCAGAATCCTCGTCAAAGGGGTTCAGGGTCCTGTACAATGTAATTCAATTATCTTATGTTAGCTAAAAATTACATAGTACACAACATGAACAACATGAACTTTGTAGACAAAAAGAGTATTAAATAATAAAAATATGTTGTCATCAAAATCATTGTAAATTTTTTAATTCCTTACCTTTAATATATGTAGACTATGCAGGATCCTCAACTAAATGGTTGACGATGTCTGTAGTCAATGACCTGTTCCCACCAAGGGTGACAACATCACAGAGGGACTATACCTGAAATCAACACCATCAATTGAGCATCATAAGCATTACTACATTTGTAAGTTGATAAACAATAAATACATACGTATCATAAGCATCATAAGCATCACATGATGTGTCATCATATATGTAATTGAACATCACAAT
This sequence comes from Cryptomeria japonica, assembly GCF_030272615.1. Classification (NCBI taxonomy): domain Eukaryota; kingdom Viridiplantae; phylum Streptophyta; class Pinopsida; order Cupressales; family Cupressaceae; genus Cryptomeria; species Cryptomeria japonica. The sequence continues at coordinate 196,811,959 of NC_081405.1, read as the reverse complement.
TAGCATCACATATGTTTCATCATAAACATGTAATGCATCACATATGCATCATAAATCACCATCCATCACATAGGTAATAAACAATCCACATTCTATAAATAAATACAAAGTTCAAAAAATGTTACATGCATCATCATAAACATGTGATCCATCACATATGTATTTTAAATCAACATCCATCACATAGCTAATAAACAATCCAATTTCCATAAATAAACATAGTTTAACAAATGTCACATACATAGTCACTCTCCCTATCTCCATCTCCATATTAAAAGGTGCATCATGAATTAATTATGTAATGGCATTAGAATTCAAAACATAATGAATTAATTATGTAAAAAAAATTCTATCAAGAATTCAATATTAAATAGATAACATACTAATCGCATACCTAATACATTTCATTCTTCATCATCATGAACATCAAGGTCATCGTCATCATCATCATCATCATCATCATCATCATCATCATCACCATCACCATCACCATCACCACCATCACCACCACCATCACCATCACCAGCACCAGCACCAACACCAGCACCAGCACCACTAGCATCACCAGCATCATCATCATCATCATCATCATCATCATCATCATCATCATCATCATCATCATCATCATCATCATCATCATCATCATCATCATCATCATCATCATCATCATCATCATCTTCTTCTTCTTCTTCATCATCATCATCATTGAGAAACTGTCGATCGTGATCATCATCCACTTCATCTTCTACTTCTTCGGTATCTTATTCTTTTGTATCTTCTTCTTCCATCACATTATACTTTATCGGCCTTCCTCTTGGATCATGTCTAACAACAAATGACCAACCCAGTTTATGTGGAACTTCTGAGTAAAATACTTGCTCACATTGGCTTGGAAGAACATAGGGCTCATCCCCAACTAGTTCAAACGACCTTGTATTTAGCATTATAAAACCATTATCATGTTCAATAACAGTTCTATCAGGATCATTTTTATTCAATCATAGCCTATACCATTTGACGACGAGCAAAACTAATTTGAAGGAATTAAAGTCACACTCAAGTATATCATCCAAAATGCCATAGTATTGATTTTGAGATTGTTGAGGATGTATGTCATTTCTCAATGAAATATTTGTCACCTCAAAGACTGCAGTGATGCCAGAATCACAAGTTTTCTTTGTGCCATCCAACTTTTGAATGCAAAATTTATGACCATTGCAGAACATAGTGTTGTGGTGTTTGACCTGTGATATGTCAAACATGTAAAATTTATTGCATTGTGAGTTGATAAACATATGGGTGATTAATAAATTTATACGTACTTGTTTATCTCTTAAACCATATGCTAAATCAATTTCCCTTTGCGTAACATTGGAATCTCCATTACGATGAGCTTCTTTAACCATTGAAGCCACACCTTCCCATGTTAACGTGCGTCTATAATGTTGACAACATTCAATCCATACCGTCATCCAATCAAAGATTATTTGCAATATATAAATGTAGTGCATCCCACTCTCGACCAGCTGTACAAAAAATAAATAGACGTCTTACAATCGATTTATTTTGAAGATTGAGAATTAATTAACTACAATAACATCTTATAATTACCTCTCACTTTCCTTAATCTACCTTTCCCCATCAAGTACTCCCCTTCGAATTTGTTAATGGTGTTGGGATCCCAAATGCGATCCACGTGGATCTTTGCTGTAAACTTAGGAAGATATTCAGAAATGTACACCATAGTCTGGTATGCCATATATCCCCCACCATAGAACCCTCAGGATGTGTTCTTTGTCGAACCAAAGCCTTCAAAAATTTCAAGTGCCTCTCAACCATCCACATTGACCTAGTGTGTACAGGTCCACACAATTCAATCTCCTCAACTTGGTGTATGAGGTAGTGTTCTTGTGCATTGAAAAAAGCTGGAGATAGACACTTTTGCATTTCACACATTAAATGAGGAATTTTTCTCTTCCAATATTTTATATCATCTTTATGGATTTCTTTACATGACAACCACCTACAAGATATTCAAGACGCAAAAAGATATATTACATAGCAAGTAAAATAAATAGCAAATATAATATCTATACAATGAACTGAAAAAATATCACTACTTACCTCGTGTATTTTCCAAGATCATATATAACTTTCTTGACATTATTGTCAAAGTCATCTGGGAGAGATAGAGGTAGAACGTACTACAACAATTATAAAATTATCTTTTCATTTTTTTGTAACATAATACAATGAAAAGTACACGTACGCGCAATACTTAAATACTAAAAACACAAGAACATGAATTACCTTAATGAAGGTATGCCAATCATGCATTTTCATCCCTGACCCAAATTCACTTTTCTTTGATATGAGATTGTTTATGTTCGTAGCAAATCCCGTGGGAAATCAAATTTTTCATATGAATTCTTTTATAGCATTGCTTTGCTGGTCCGTTAATAACCAAGGAAGCTCACTTATATTAATCCGGTCTCCATGGCTATTTGATTGAATGACATTTATCATTGCATGATTGGAATCCTGAATGTCACGACATATTTTGACAATTTTTTCTTTGTCATGCCTTCCATCCAATATTTTCCATACTGCCTTTGTTATATTCTTTCCAATATGCATACTATCAAACAAATGAACAATTTGTAACTGCTCGTAGTAGGGCAACCTATTAAATTGTCGGGGATAACTTTTTAGTCCCTTAGGAAGGTAGTCATTTATGCCTTCATGACCTTCATGATCATCAATCACATCATCAGTAAACAAAACAAAATAGAAAAGATGTTTTATGACAAACCAATAGATGGAATGTCATTACCTTGATGATTAATTCTATTATATTCCAACTTCCACAGGTGAGGTGTCATTCTTCGTGGCTTTGATGTATTCTATTCTTTCCCATTGAAAAGATGTTTTTCAGTATTTCGATACTTATGATTTTTGTGGAGAAAGTGCCTATACTCATCAAACACCTACTTTCCTAAACTTTTTGAATGACGAGATTTCATCTTTGGACCACAAACAGGACATGCAAATTTTCCCTTTGTTTGAAGACCTACAAGATAATGTATAATTGGATTAAATATGACAATTTTTTGAATTATAATGTTCATGCACAACTTAAACACTATAACATACCACAAAAATGTGTTAGCCTTGGGGCATCGTGTATTGTCCATAGAAGCATTTCATGGAATTGAAATTGTCTTTGTCCTATTGGTCTAGAGAAGTCATACATAGTGACACCATTCCATAACTCCAATAACTCATCGATAAGAGGCTTGATATATACATTCATATCTTTAACTTGGTACTTACCTAATCGAATGAACAAAAACATTACATAATTATTATGACCATTTTACTGCAATATTTATAATTAAATTTAGATGACTATATTTAAATGATAAAATACCTAGAACAATCATTGACAAAATTATGTGCTCCCTCTTTATTGACATCCATGGAGGAATGTTATTATTGATAACAAAAATAGGCCACACTAAGTAAATAGATCTCATCTCTCCAAATGGATTGACATCGTTTGCTGCCAATGAAAGCTTGAGATTACGAGGTTCTTCTTCAAAGTGTGGCCACTTTTCCTCTATGTCCATAAATGCTGAACCATTCATAGGCATTCAATTAATGTCATCTTGACTTCTATTGTGTGCATGGTAATCCATAAATTGTGCCAAGTTAGTGCACTTGAATAATCGTTGCATACGTGGAATAATGGGAATATAGTGAAGAACCTTGCAAGGAACCCTTTTTGTTATTTGATCTGTTTGATATCTACTGATATGACATTCAGGGAACTTGTGATATATAATATGATCATTGCGACAAGCATCTATTTCTTGATACTCCATTCTAATATCTTTAATAACGACATATATTTCTTGGTATGAGTGAGGTAGAATATATGATGGTGGTAACAAAAAATCATCTATCAATCTACAACAAAAAAATAATTTGTTAATATAAAGAATATTAATGGTATAACATGATTCACAGTTTATTATGACATATATGACATACCTTAACATACGTGAAATTGTTATGTTGGATAAACCATTCATAACCTTCAATTTCACCAACAACAACAGTGGAGAGAAGAGTTGCCTGTGAGCCTTCGTAAAGGGTCTCAGATGCCTTCTCATGTAGAGGAACATCATGAATAACATCAAGGTCATCTTCATCATCATGATCAGCCATGCAAGTACTAAATGTGTCATGGATCAATGTATTTGTACCATCATCTTCAATTGTGTTTTCTGGCTCATGATCATTATCTTCCATGGGATCATTATCTTCAGCTTCGATATTCACACCTCCATGTTCATCCACTTCAAAAACCATATTCTCCGGGTTGTGTTGATCCATACCATATGCTCCGAGGTGCTTGACCTATATAAAATTGATAAACATAAATAAACCATGATCATGATCTCATCATCACGTGATTTATTATGTATATAAATTGTTAAAACGATATAATGAAAAACTTACCAATGAATGATAATCATGTCCACCTTTAATGTGACCATGCAACCTACAATGTTTCTTCGATGTTTTGATTAGAAGTCTTCTAGTCTTTAACCCCTTACAAATTTTGCACAGACAATAACATTTTCTATCACCTTTTCTTTTCAAGTTAGACGACAATCTAGCAATTGTCTCCTTATTTTGTTGTTCGTTGATATTGTCTGACATGGTATTTCTTCACAAACAAGAAAATCAGGCTATATAACTAGTTATAGAGAAGTTGAAATGTTAGTTATGAAATCACGTTTCAGTATAATATATCAAATTAAATTACTTGAAAATAGAAATTATCATCATTGAACCAAAACCATTTAACTCTTCTTTTTCATCTCAAAACATATCTAATGGCTTTGTGGTATGCAATCCTTGTATAAGATATTAAGTTGACTGATGTCTAATTGGGGTAATCCATGAGTGTCTAATGTCAATTCAGTATCCTAAACATTGGAGAGACCTTATCTGACTTGCCTAATCAATGTGGTTTCTATCCTAATATGAAATACTGAGTTCTACCCTTGCCTCTGCATCAAACTTCTTACATCATGTTTCTTCAACAAAACACACTAATATGAATTGAGCCAACACCATGAGGATAGGGTCAAGTATCATAGCAATTAATCATAATACGTGAAGACGGGGTTCACACATAAGTATTGGCTCTCAACAATGCCACACTTCCAAAATTATCAGTCTCAAGACTTGTCCTATTGGGTGAGCAATCATTGATGGCCACAAGGCCAAATTAATGTATGTAGGCTTCGAACTCCTAACTCTAGGCAAGGAGGACCCTACAGAAGGTCCATGAACACTCACTTGGTATTACAATAGAAAGAGCCTTCCTCTAGAACTTTTTTTGTAACACACACATCAATATTGGTAATAATTGAATAAAATGCTTATTCTTTTTCCACCCTTCGAAACTACAACAAGGTATTTGACTTGGTAGGGTCCCCACACATCACTTCAACAACAAACATTAGGTAATTCAACCTTTTGCCTTATCAATGCATTTTTTTTTTGTCTTTCACTAGTTTTCTCAGTTCGATACATAGGGATATCAGACCTTTCATGGCATCATCACATGCGCCTTCCAATACGTAGTCCTGTCATATTTTAGGTGCCTACACACTATGCTGTTGTTAATTATTGATGTAGTCTTAAGACATCTCATGACTCCATTACATGTCCACACTTGGGTTTACAAACACAACTCTGTCAGAACAAAAACAATATCAGTAGTAAAACTATGACTATGACAATCAATACCCTTAGGACAGTCATAGAAATTTAATCTATTTCATTTGGTTTTTATCGACAAACCCTTCCAAAGGTTGCATAGGATCCCCTCACCCCTCTCTCTATCATCAAACAAATTCTTCCTTGATATGATACATAGCAAGAAAAAAGGTCTATCATCAAGCATGATATGATACATAGCATGAAAAAATGCACATAAAACCCCAATTTCATTAAGCAAAACTATTGGATGGAATGCCAAAGGCCTATTTATTCCCATCCAAGTGTGTTACAACCTCAAACCTATTAGGTCCCAGAGATAGTTGAGAGGGGGGGGGGGGTGAATCAGTTGTCAAATAAATTCAAACCAAAAACAACTTAACCAACTTAATGCTTAATACCAGTAAACCAGTCCAATATGCCGGTAGATAGTTTTAATAGTTAATTGCAATGCCGGTAAAGATTAATGCACGAAACATAAAGACAAAGTCATCCACAACACATAACACCAATATTTGTACGTGGAAACCCTGTAAGGGGAAAAACCACAGTGGGAAACCTTACGCACAATTAGATGATACTACTGTAGATAGTAAGTGTATACAAATGGGGTCTGCACATGTAGAAAGGCCAAGCGCCTAGAGATCACTGCTCAATCACAAAATGGGAGTCACACTGACTACAGTTGGATGGTTAAATCCAATAAGAATGTACTGCTCAAAATAGCATCTTCATATGCTAGATTCAGTACCGGTGTAGTTCTGATTGTCTTCTCAAAAACCCTCCTTCAATCTTCAAATGATGCCTGTGTGTATAGCTCTTCTTATTCTAGCATATACCTTCACACAATCCTTTTTCGCATTCCACATTTGATCTTACAAATAAGATCTTACATTTATACCATAACCTAAGACCAATTTTAGTAGGTTAGCTCTACAAGATATTACAATAAAATTAATTTACATATCAATTAATACCCGATGCAATAACCGATTCAATATGTCAGCTTAATGCATTTACAAGAATAATAAGTCATCTCCATAGCGTGCCATGCTGATCTGGAAAAGATAAACCTGCCGGTGTAACCTGGACGTATTTGCCAGTAACAATAAATATGCAAATGCTAATGTACCAATAAACAAAAATCCAAGACAAAGTGTCCACACGATGTCTTCGACATAACCAAGAGTTTTCCATATCATTCCAAGTGCCAGTGATCATTATATCTTGCCGGTGTACTAGATACCGGTGACTATGCATGAGTCACTTGCTTGCCGGTGAATGTTGCTGATTCTCCAAAGTGCCAAAGTTGATAAGTGTTTAGTAGGTGTTGACATCAATGAAAAAACCATACCAAAATACCAACAAAACCACCATAAAATAACTTTCCAACCATATTTTTAAGAAGTTTCAACAAAAAATGCAAAAGTTCATCGCAATATGACAACTTTTTTCCCAATGGACCTCAAACTTTCACAATTAGGTCTCTATTTGTTGTTAGAATGCGATCTATGACTAAGTATTAGAGGATCTTACTAAATTGGGTATCATGCTTTTATGTGTCTCTAACATGAATCCTAGTAACTATATACGGATCTTACTAGTCCTAGATCTATGCCTTGTCTTTTTGATATGGTTCCTAGTAAGAATATATGAAGCTTACTAGTTCCAAATGTCATAACTTTGTGTTTTGCATGCTCCATGTGTGTTACCAGTGTTACTCATATTACTCACTTTGTACTTCCCTTTTATCTCAATATTGTAGATTGACAATATCATAAGTCTTGGGAGCTACCACCTTTCCAAACTTGTAGACATCTTGACTCTTCAATATCTTGGTGAAAGAATATTTGGTTTCTCCATATTTTCCAAAGAGTAAATGAGGATAATTTCATACTCTTGCTAAGAGGGGGCTAAATATTGTATCATAAGTTGTATCTCTTTAAAAATACACACTAAGTTTGGACCCAATTTAAGTGGTTGTGCCTTATTTAAGCCTAATTGTACTTAGATTTGACAATGTTTCCATAAATTTGGTTCATTCCCTTATTCATGATGTTCCTCATGGCTCATTTTTATAGGAATAGGGTCTTGGGAACCCTTATTCATGGAAATTGGACCTAGAATTTGAAAGATGAATGGTGGATTCACAAATAGTAGGAATTTCCTCTCCAAATTTGGACTTATGCAAAAGTTCAATTTGAAAAGGTGCAAGGACCATCCATATAAGGTCCATCTTGAAAATTAAATGATAATACCATCCATGCATATTAAATGATATAGTCAAGTAATAAAGAAGGAAAACCATTTCCTGAAGTTGTCAAATGATTTTAAAGATGCACAACAGTCCACTAAATGCAATTCACTAAAAAAGAAAAAAAAGTATGCTACAAGATAGTGGGTAAGATGCAAGGAATGAAGTTAAATAGACAAAGAAAAACCATGAATATTACCAAGTCAAAAGGAGTAGCTGTGACCTCTTAAGTGTTTTTTCACTTGCATAAATTAGACTTCTTAAGGATAGAAACACATGTAGATAGTAGTATGAAGTTTTTTGACAATTTTTGAAGTAGTTGAAGGAATGGCTTATTTTAGTTATATCTAACCCAAGAAAATTTCAACTCAAAGTAAGGAATAAAACCATATGTCCTATAAGTTTGGGAAGCTAATTGAGTAGCTGGATAAGGTAGAGCATGACTATAGGGTAGTCTTGAGACTCTTTTAACTTGATTAGAACATGTACCAAGTATCTAGTAGCTTACAAAGCCAATTCAACCATATTTCAAGTGAAAATGCAACAAAAGGAGTAAAAGCTTTGAATACACCTCAAAAACCACTCTGGTGGCCAAGTAGGTGGAAATAGTCTTTTCCAACATTTTTTTTCTTCATAGATGCAGCCCTATATTCTCTTTATTATTTGAGATGAGAAATACATTGTTGGCAGTTCTGTTATTACCCAATCCAATATCGATCTGATCTTGATACTGTCATAAAAGGAGTGACTATCCTAAGTGCTTGATACTGTCACAAAAACTAAGTGTTGCAGCGATGAATCTTCCTTTGACCTTTGGGTGGTTGGGAGGGTAAAGACCCATGGTGGTATATGTTGAGTGGTTCTTGTAAGAGTATCCGAAACTACATTGGTTTTTGGATATCTAGTACATTTTGTGAGTTGAGTACAAGGGGGGATTAGAAGACCTAGTTGAAGGAGGATTTGTGTGAATAAGGGTTGAGGGTGTTGGTGGTGATTGAATGTTGGAGAGTTGGATTGTGACTTAGACATGTTTATTTGTCCTATTTGAGTGTGATTCAATGGTTGGGTGAGGGTTGGTGAGTATGGGTGTGTTTTGGGGTATTGAATCCTTTTGAGTAACTTGTGGCCTTGTGAGGGGTCTTGTGAGTAAGTGAAGGGTTAACACCTAATTGAATAGGTGAGTTGGGAGAAATATCTCCCTTGTTGGTTGAGTTTATTGGATTCTCTACATCAGCATGCCTTTTCGCTATCAATCCATTCAAACTTCCACCCAGAGATTCAATCTTGTCAAAGTTCAAAATAAATTTCCTTGTTGTCCTCACTATCTTGCATCAACTTTCATATCACTAGGTAGTCGTTTGCTTAGATATATCATCTTTCATGGTAGGATACCATTTAAGTCCCTTGAGTTAAGTTAGCTTACCTTTAGAATTTATCATTTCCTAATCAAGTTTTTCAAGGGGAAAATGTCAAGGGGAAAATGTCACTAATCAAGTTGAAATGTTGATTTCTCAACTTGCCTAAGCTAAAAGGTTAAAATAAATTGCAAAAGATAGAACAAGGCTATGAGAAAATGAATCATCAGTATTACCTAAATCCACATTATCAACAAAATCTAGAAATAACCTTGTATGTAAATAATTTATCATGCCAAAATTGCCAATTCTAACATGAAAATGAGACCAAGGAAAGCTCTAGAACAACTACTACTTTTCATTCACATGTTCGTTATTAACCTCAATCACCACAAAAGATGCACAAATTGATTAGAACAAAGAAGATGTTTCATAAATGTAAATATTAATTCAGGACTAAGGAAAATGAAAGAAATAAAAGAATACCAAGCAATCAAAAAAGACTACCAATACCATTGCAAACTATGAACTTCATTTCCATTAATTCTTGAAAACATACTAGCGAAGCACAAGTATTCAATCTACAGCCTATTGCTAAATGTATTTTTAAACAAAACACACTAATGAGTATTACTAAACTGGGACCTTAAATAATCAATTATTAGACCCTCAAAATAAATTTTGAAATTACATTTATAGGGAAACTTTTTTCTCAAAATTAGAGATTAAATTCCACCCAAAACCTTATCAAACTAAAAGGTACAATCAACACACAAGATACTAGCCTATAACTGAATTAAGAACTATAAGTTGACTCATGAAAATGAAATATAAGTCAGAAGGAACTTAGAATATGGAGTCAAAGAAGCATGGAGAACAAGAAAAAGAGGATCTATCTAGGCCCCCACTCTCAAGATGACTACTTCAAAATTTTAAACTTAGGTGCACAAGCAACAAGATGAAGAACAAAGGCCAAAGTAGGTTGTAACTACCATGAACCCATCCATCCAAATTGATGAGAATCTAGATGTTCCTGAGTGGCTACAATTCAACTTTGAAAGGATAAAGAAGAGAGTATTGAAGAAAGTAAGTTTACAAAAGATGATCGTTGAGGTTGAGGCCACAAGGAAGCCAAAGAAGGCAATGACTTTGTATGCCACCTAAAACTATATGCAAAAGGAGAGATAGTTGCCAATACCTTGAAATAGAGAAGATTTAGTAAAAAATGCCAATACCCTAAACTAGGGTAACCCGAGACAGTAAGAAAATGGTTCGGGGGTGATATAGACTAGCTTTATACTGTATGTTATTACAAAGTGATAAGTTGTGTGGTTGGAGATTTTGAGTCCACCCCTTCTAGGTTAGGATTGTGCTGAACCGAACACAATTGTATGTCCCTAGGGCTTCCAAGTTAGGTTTGTTAGGGTGGCTGGCAAGAGAAAGAAAGGCTTGCCCGAACAACACTGAATGAAGGTTGCAAATCACTTGAATAATGTTCATTCCCATTGTTTTCTTGTGCGTTGGTTTGATCTCCATCAATTCAGCAACCAGAGGCAGACACCGCCCTATATATTAGCTCATACAATAGTGATCAATCAACACATATATGAGAGGAAGGGATTGCTGTGACAAAATTGAACGCTCACTCCTCAATCATAGTTCTATGGTTTTACAAGGAGTGGATTCCTACAGGGTAATATGCATTCAGGGAAACACACCTTTGACTAGGAGCTATCCGGCTTGAGATTGGATAATCAATATGAATACGAGATTGACCAATTTGCATTAAAAACTAGGGCAATTAACCACCACACGTCTCATTTCCTAACATATTTTGCATAAAAAAGGAATCTCCCATACTCCAAGAGTTGCTTCCACAATCGGTAAATATCCCACAAGAATGCAGGCATAGCTAGCATGTATAAAAGCAAGAAAAAGTTGTAGAATCTCTTGAATGGTATATTTTTTGCAACATGAAATTAAGGCAAAGAATCTACCTCCTGCATGGGATTGGAAGCAATGCACAAATTCCTTCGACATGGGTTTGATGTTGTTGGGGGTTGAAGTCGCCATGGACGCCTACGCGAGATTTCAATGCACAAATGAATTGCCCTCTTTTTTTTTTTAAAGTAATGGCCGTTGTCGTCGGAATTACGACGAACTCGAGCACTTTTTTGAAAAAAAGAAAATTTTCATTGCTAATGCCCTTCTTCGTCGAAACCAAATGGCAAATTGCCGTCGAAATTACGATGAATTCGGGCATTTTTTCAAAAAAAAAATCAAATTTGGTCACAATATACCTTCTCTGTCGGAAACCTCAGTCGGAAATCTAGTCCAAATGTATTAGTGCCACATCATGTGGTGAGAACTCAACTATTTTACCAGAGCTAAAATGATAAATCTGATAAACAGAGAGGAGGTTCATCGAAATGTCAGGAACCAAAAGAACATCCTGAAAACAACCACCTGTCAATGGAGCAAAACCTGAACCTAAAACTAAAAGTTGTGCCGAGTCACCAACTGTAATCTGTAAAGTATTACTATGAGCAAGTGAGGTAACAAGCTGAGGTGAGTGTGTCATGTGGTGAGAAGCCCCATAATCAATAATCCAAGTGGATATAGAAGGAATAGCTCATGCAAAAAGAGAATGTCCTTTCCCAGTAGAAAAGGAAGATGGAAGCTGAGGAGTAGAAATATGATGCTGCTGCATGGCTTCCTCCAAAGCCTCTAATCTTTTTCAACAATGAGAAACTACATGACCTTCTTTGCCACAGAAACTGCAAAGTTCATCTAATTTCTTCTTAGTCTTGGAGAAAGACTCACCAGACTTAGAAGAGTGCTCCTGTTTGGGATAGGACTTTAGTTTTTAATCAGACTTAGGTGGTGGCTTGGAGGGACGCTCACTACTAGTTGAATCCTTCTTAGGCTTCAGTTTCTGCTTCTTGTTCTCTTTAGATGTCTAAGCAACCATTGCATTCGATTTTGATGTAGTGAGAGTGTCCAACTAAGATAGGTGAGCCTTCTCATGAGTCAAGTGATCACATAACACATCAAAAGTAGGCATGGTGAAGCATGTGCCGAATGCATCCATAGTAGAATAAAATGTGGAAGCAAATATCTAATAGGGACCTCAAAGCTTAAAGAGAATCAAGTAGATACACTCTGTGTCTATCGTATTTATACCACAATTGTGTAGGATAGATCCAGTGGTTTTAAAGTTGTTCAGAAAGTCCTCAATGTAAGGAAAAGACTCAGGTAACAAGGAAGAGAGCTCTGCCTCAATCTGTAATGCTCGGAACTCATTGATAGTACCAAAGAGAGTTTCAAATTTGGACCACATAGCCCAAGGAGTGAGAAAACCATCAAGGTGAAAAAGAAAGCTACCTGAAACATGTAAGGAGATGACACCCATAACCTCATCCATCTTATTCCAATGCTGAAGAATCTCAAAAGGACGTTGCAACAATGGCCGATCCGCATCAAAATAGGACCACAACCCTCTCGATCTGAGAAGCCTTGTCATGCAAGCTTTCCAGAGGTGATAGTTCTGGGATGTAAGAAGCTCAACTAAAGAATCGACCATGTGTACCTGTACTTGAACCTGGACCTGCTCTTAATTTTTCTAATTAAGTGATCTTTCAGACTACACAGAAGATGCAAAAGGGGATTTTTTGAATTTTTTGAGTTTAGGTGTTCTAATTTTCTAAAGTAAATTACAAAAAATACTAAAAAATAACACCCCCCACAATATGTAAAACAAAAAATCAGTACAATCCGAGAGCCATAAAAGAAGACGAGCTAAAAAAATGCATCAGACACTATCTTGTGTACCTGATGATTTTTTTGGAAAAAATAACTCCAAATCTGAGTAGGGCTCTCCAAGATCTTTCCGATGCATGTTCATTTTCCAAAAACAGAGTCCGTTGTCCAAGTTATGGCTCCCGGAGTGCAGAAAAATGACCTGACTTGGATGGCATAAATAGGTACTATATGAAAAAATAAGAAAAAATCACCTCCACAGCTGAATAGAGCTCAAAAAGAGCTTTCTGATGCCTATTCCTTTTTGAAAATCTAACTCCGTTTGCGCAAGTTATGGCAAAAAAACCTCCCCCTTGTCAAAAAGCTTGTAGGAAGGAGCAAGAGGAGGAGAGTTGGTGAAGGTGGCACTTTGGCTGAGTAGTGATGGAGCTACAGGGTGGTGGTGGAGGTCAGGTGGTAGAGCGCTAAGCAGGCCGGGTGACGGAGTGGCTGTCGGGTAGAGGCGACAGGGCAGTTTGGGCGGTGGGGTGATTGAAGAAACCGCCTGCGGTAACCAATGACCGCAGAGATGGCCACGACGGTTAATAAATCACCAATAGCTATAGGTATTGGAAGTGGCCTGGGCACGTTGTTAAAATGCCCAACAAATGATTTTTTTGATTTTTAAAATTTTTTTTCTCAAAAAACATGCCTTATAACGGTCAAAATGAAATTTTTTTTCCAGAGCCAAAGTTTTCCAAATTGGACAAATTTTATATGGAAATGGAGGTTTTTGGGTGTTCTGAGCTCAATGGCGTGGTTTGTTTGAGCTCAAAAAGCCCAAAAACAAAGATACCCCATATCCAAACTAAAAAACTCTGAAAAAAACTGAAACCCTTGCTTCCAGAGAAAATATTCTGAAAAGAAATCAAGAACAAGAAACAATAGATGTAGGCTCTGATACCATGAAGAAGTTGAGAAAGTACAACTTCTGAGATCCCAAGAGCACCTGCAAGCAAAATACTTGTCACAAGAGAAGATTGGAGACAAAAACACAATAAAGGCTATGAAGAAAATGATTATCATTCAGAGAGGGAATCAATAAGAAAACTACAATACAATCATTATGAAAGGAGAATATGAAAACCTAAATATGTGCAACCCTAAAGAAACCCTAAAGGGATAAAGAGTATTTAATAATTACCTACAATATTTTTAAATGCCTAAGTTTAGCTTAAGCGCATAGTATAATAGACTAATAATTAAATAAATAATTATTAGCTAATACAAGATAACTCTAACATATTATATAATATACTATTGAAGAGGATAAAAAACTCTAAGTGCAATGGTTAGTCAAATAAAGTATACAACATTCAAAACACTAAATAAACCTAACCATCATACCTTGAACCCTTGTCTTCTCCTTCGGATTGAGCCTTGGATGAAGTTGAAGATGTGCCCCTATTCAACTTGTTTGGATTGGCTCCAAGATGGTTGTGGATTGCACTCCACACAACAACACAATAGTAGATGGATAGAAGAATTGATAGTGGATGATAGCTAAGTGACTACAGATGCCTAAATTGCCTATAGTGACGATGCACAAGGGATGATTCTAAGGAAAAATTCTAGTAGCATGTAATTGCATTTGGATGAGATGAAAATGAAGGGGAGGAGACCCCAATTTATAGATTTGAGAGGGGGAGAATGGATGGCCAAGATTGATTTGAATTGGAAGGCCAAGATTGAAAGAAATGGATGAAGTGGATTGAGAGGACATGGTGTGGAGACCAAGATATTTTTCATAAAGACATTTCTTGTCTCCACACTCCTCAATGTGCATGGGGAAGATATCCTCAAGTACATTGGGAAGATTAAAAGGAATTAAAAATTCTTTGTGGGAGGACAAGGGAATGAAAAATTTCCAAATAATGATGTGCATAGAAGAATGGAGAGAAAAAAAGAAATACAAATTCCTTGGGAAGAGGAGAGTGCATAGGAAAGTCAGAGAATTTGAAATCCTTGATATGACCAAAGTTGGTGCATTTAAGGTTTGGAAGGTGAGAGGGGAAATCCATTTATGGAAAATGATTGACTTTGATCTAATCTTGATGATTAGGATCATGCAAATGATTAAGAAAGTAGATTAAGTGGGTTAATGATGAATTAGAAGACAAGTGGGAAAGTTAGGAGGATTTGAGAAGAGGAGAGAGAATGAGTGGAGGAATTAAAAATGGAGAATAATGTTAAGCAAGCTTCTAGAAAAATTAATTAGTTTAATTGAGGATTAGAAGAAGGTGATTTGTAGGAATCACATGATTTAGTTAATTAATTAACCTAAGGGGAGTTTAGAGTAATTAATTAACTGGATGACTTTAGAAGAATGGGGGATAATTAATTTATTTGATAAATTAATTATTTAGGCTATGGTGACACAATTAATTTAATTTAATTAATTTTGAGAAGAATAAAGGGAATAACATAATTAAATTAATTAATTATGTAGTAAGGATAATTTAATTAAATATTTAATTTAATTAATTTTAGATGTCTACATTTTTCTCCTCCCAGTAACATTCAATTTTTGCAATTTTAACAGTAGGATCACCTTCATTTAGAGTCTCCAACTTGTCCCATATAGCTTTTGCCGATGATTTGTCTGATAGTCCCATGATTTGCTGATGTGATAAGGTGCTTAAAAGGGCTTCTCTCTACAGTCATTCTCAATGTTCTTATCCAAGTCTGCTGGTGGAGGATTGCCAAATGCCAGATCATGAGGAGTGTAACCTTTATGAGTTATTTCCCAAATTTCCTTTCCAATGCATCTTAAATGGGTCTCCATCTGAATCTTCCATACTCCATAGTTTGTTCCATTAAGCCTAGGGCTATCCTTCCAAAAAACATTAGCTGAACTATTAGTTGCCATAGGATCTTCCTCAAGCGAATAAGCTTCAACAAAAAGAGGACCAGACTCTAATACCAATTGTTAGGATAACCGGTGAACAACTGAGAGCTGGGGGGGGTGAATTAGTTGTTAAAATATTATGTGAATTAAAGCACTTAGAACATTATGCCAGAGTAACTGATTAAGCATTAAACCAAAAATGAAAACCAGAGAATCAATACCATACAACCATAACACATAACACCATAATTAGTACGTGGAAAACCCTACCCATAGTCAGATGATACTTCTGCAACAAGTATATGATTACAGTAGGGGCCTGCACATGTAGGAAGGCACACTGCGTAGAGCACATTGCTCATCACAATGGAGTCCCACTAACTACAGAGATGTCAACCACCTAAAAATATTTGGACAACAATCCAAAGAGAAGAATTGTAAGTGATAGCATCAAACATGCCATATTACAGTTTTGGTTAAGCTCAATACTGGGGGTCTAAAACCTCTTACATAAACTTAACTTGAGCACCTATGATCGACCAAATCCTTTGTACAAATGATTATTATATTATTCGCTCATTTCCCACACATACATCCATATTTATGATTTACAATGAGATCTTACATATATTTATACCAACCCGACACCTAACCAATTAGGTCGGCCACCCAAAT
The DNA here is from genome assembly GCF_030272615.1 of Cryptomeria japonica. Classification (NCBI taxonomy): domain Eukaryota; kingdom Viridiplantae; phylum Streptophyta; class Pinopsida; order Cupressales; family Cupressaceae; genus Cryptomeria; species Cryptomeria japonica. The sequence continues at coordinate 196,795,233 of NC_081405.1, read as the reverse complement.
GATAATTCAATAGATCTATTACATAATCCTAAAATAAAATTATAACACATGTTGGCCTAAGACCAAACAAACATCATCCAATCAATAAAATATCACAAAAGCACATTGAAGGATCCACCAACACGTTACATGAAAATCAGTCCATAACCTAAATAGCACCGGACCTAAATTAGATCCACACACACCAAAGAAATGACACCAATCAGTCGAGGCACGAACACAATCACCATCAACATCTTGAATCCCTTCTAGAAGCTACACCAACACCACTTATGCATCACATCGAAGATCATCAATAAAGCTCTGTCGATGAAACCCTTACCAGACCTACCAAGCATGATTACTAGAATATGAGATAGCATCTGATCATCGATTCAATACCAACTGACTGAAACATACTTCAAAAACATATGAACCATCCATACAAACTTATTCCAACATTCAGATCATACCGGTGACAATCAATTGATAATCTTCCCAATCCAATCCTTCTACTGGAAGGCGGTAAACAATCGTAATAGCTAGTGTTGACATCAATGACAAAACATCAATGCAACACATAATCAATTCCATCATATGGCTAACACTAAGATGTTTGAATTTGATAATCAAAATTATTATCCAAATTCACGTCTAGAAATTGATTGGGCCTCTTTAAACTTCAATCCAATTCCACCTAAGAGTGAACCCTCTCTTGATACTACACATGAATACAATTGACAAGTTTTAGGATGTGTGCAACAAAGTCATGAAAGTCATGAGAAATCATATTTTTCTAATGAAAAGATAGGCTTCCAACCTCTTACTTTGTCAACATCTTCTCCTCTATTGTCTAGTGAATCCACATCTTCTCATTCCAATATGGTATTAAACACAAGAAAATGTTTTGTCCGATCTTCTCCATGCCAATTTAATCTCTCTTCTTTGTCCTAAAAGAAGAAGGAAATGTAGATAACATCTTGAAAATTCTTCTTTTCTCAAGTATCATCAAATTCATGGCCATTCTACTAATGAGTGTCAAGCTTGGAAAACAAAAATACATTATATTAATTTAGGTGTCATAAAAATAACATCTTACAATGAGCAAAATACTTCTCATGATCATTTCAAATAATATTGAAGTTCCTATTATGTTGCTCCTCACCCTATGACATAACTAGTTAACTTAATTGGAGGCTCATTGTCATTCATGGTGGTACAATTTCAGGTGCAAGCATACTTAGTGACTAACATAAAAATCCATTTATTCTTGTCTCTATGCTTGAGGGGAAAGACTATTATCTTTCCTCTTTCTAAAGTTTCACCATTTTCTTTATGGATTGCATTATTCATAATTTGATGTCCTTTATTGCATGGAATTATCCTTCATATGAGCACATATTCATTTCTTGGTTAGGACCTATTCCTTGTTTGAAACAATGTATTTTATGAATGATCTCTCCTTAGAGAAGTTTTATGATCCTTCTTTTATCTCGCTCTTTCTCTTTGTAGATTATCTCTTATTTTATGTTGCGTTATTCATAATTTGATGTCCTTTCTTGCATGGAATTATCCTTCATGCGAGCATATGATTGTTCCTTGGTTAGGAACTATTTAGGCTTGTTTGAAATGACACATCTCTTATGAATAACCTCTCTTTATAAGATTCAAGTAATTCTTCTCCTTGCCCTCTTGCTTGGGGGGGAAGGATGGCATTTTACTTCTCACTCATTCTCTTTGAAGATTATCTCCTCTTTTGTGTGGCATTTTCCATAACGTGATGTCTTTTCTTGCATAGAATTATCCTTCAAGTGAGTACATGTGTGTCCCTTGTTAGGACCTATTCTTTGTTTGAAATGACACATATTTTATGAGTAATCTCTCTTTAGAAGTTGTGTAATTCTTCTCATTGTCCTTATACTTGGGGGGCAATGATTTCTCCTCCTCTTGTCTCTAAGGATCTAATTTTCCTTTGTTGAGTGGTGTTTGTTCATGATTTGATGTCATTCCTTGTGTGAAGCTGTTGTTGCTCAAGGATTCTCTCTTATACAAGAGGTGTAAGTCCTTGGCTACAACATCTTCTTCATTTGGTGATGTACATCTATCATAAACTTACCTCTCACATTGGGTCAAAAGTGTGTCATCCTTCATCAAGAATCTCCTTTCTTTAGGTACAAGATGTTATGTTTTTTCAAGATAGCTCCTCTTGGAGGTAGATGTCTATTGAGCAAATATCTCTTCTCCTCCAAGGATCTCCTTTACACTTGTTGCAAGATATCTCTTTTTCAACTATATTACCCTTACTTGAAGAGTATTCCCTCCCTACCTTGGATTTATGACATTGTTGCCTAAAGGATATCCCCTTGGTGTTGATAGATGCTATCTGTGTCTCTAAGCTTCCTTAAGACATCAACATAATACTATGTTGACATCTTAAGGGGGGGGCACCCATATCACTCCCTTTGTATCATATTGTACTATACTTTTTGCACACCATTTTATCATGTCTTAAATGGGGTGTTCATTCTCAGAAACAGAGTAAACAAACTCTTAGAGAAGGATGCTTCACACCCAAAACTAGACACAACATTTGATATATGTCTTAGATAGGGTTACACATCACCAAAACCAAAGCAAAGCTGTTACATGAGATGTCCTTGAAACCAGGCATGTATCTATCATTCACCCCTTGGCATTTTCACACACATTCACCCCTTTACATTTTGCATTTACATTACATGTCTTAAATTAAGTTGAAGCACACTTGAAACCAAAGAAAAAAAACTCTTAAATGGGGTGCTATACACTTGAAACTAGACATCACTTGCACACACGCACGAGGATGAGTGGAACTAGATAAAAATAGCTAGACTATTAAAGATTACTCTCCTCCCAACATGGATCACCTAGATAAAAATATCTAGGGGAAAGTAGTCCATGCCTATTCTCATCATAGTTCACCTTGAAGAGGATCAAAACTCAAAGTGCAATGGTTAGTCAAATAAATTATAAAAAACATTCAAAATACTAAATAAGCATAACCATTATACCTTGAACCCTTGTCTTCTCCTTCAAATTGATCCTTGGATGAAGTTGAAGATGCACCCCTCTTCAACTTGTTTGGATTGGCTCCAAGATGGTTGTGGATTTATCTCCACACACAACACCAATGATGGATAGGTGGAGGGATTATGGATGATTGAAAATGGATGACTAAGTGTTGAAGATAAAATTGCCTATAATGGTGATTCTATGAGAATAATCCTAAGCACAAATGGACAACATATGATTGCAAGAAGATGAGATGATAATGAAGGGGAGGAGACCCCAATTTATAGATTTGAGAGAGGGATAATGGACGGTCAAGATTGATTTGAAATGGAAGGCCATGATTGAAAGAAATGGATGAAGTGGATTGAGATGACATGGTGTGGAGACCAAGAGATTTTCCATAAAGGCATTTCTTGTCTCCACACTCCATAATGTGCATGGGGAAGATACCCTCAAGTACACTGGTAAGACAAAAAGGAATTAAAAATTCCTTGGGGGAGGACAAGGGAATTAAAAATTCCCAAAATGATGAGGTGTATGGAAGAATGTGGAGAGAAAAGGAATTAAAAATTCCTTGGGAAGATGAGAGTGCCTAGGAAAGTGAAAAAATTTGAAATCCTTGAAATGACCAAAGTTGGTGCATTTAAGGTTGGGAGTTGAGAGGGAGACAAGCCATTTATGGTAAGTAGTTGACTTGTGCCTAATCATGGGGATTAGAAATGAGCAAGTGATTCAAAAGAGGGATGAAGAAGGTTAATGATGGGTTAGAAGACAAGTGGACAAGTTGGGAGGATTTGACAAGAGGAGAGAGAATGAGTGGAGGAATTACAAATTGGAGAATAATGCTAATGGGTTTTCTAGAAGAATTAATTAGTTTAATTGAGGAGTAGAAGAAGGTGATTTGTAGGAATTGCATGATCTAGTTAATTATAATTAATTAACCAAAGGGGATTTTAGAGGAATTAATTATTTGGATGACTTTAGAAGAATGGGGGATAATTAATTTATTTGATAAATTAATTATTTTGGCCTATAGTGACAAGATTAATTTAATTTAATTAATTCTGAGAAGAATAAAGGGAATGCCATAATTAAATTAATTAATTTTGTAGTAAAGATAAATTAATTAAATATTTAATTAATTTTAGATGTCTACATTTTGCTACTCTTTTATGCAGTGACAAAATTGGTGGTGGGTAAAAGATAGAAGAAAGATGTCCCAGTGTGAAGACGTGGGTAGTATATGCCCTCTTGAGAATCTAATTGGAAAATTTTAAAATTTTTGGTAAAAATTCTCAAAAAGAAGAAAATAGCTGTTAGAATGAAGAGATAAAAGAAAATAGGAGAAGAAGAGAGTCATTTGAAGAGAAACAAGAAGAAAAATGGCAAAGGGGGAGAAAACCAGGTGAAAGGGGGGCCCTTATAAGCCACACGGGCCCCAAGGAGGGGTCATTGTCACACATACACCTTGGAGATTTGAAGAGAACAGAGCACTAGGAGAGAGATGGTATGCATCCAAAATCAAAAGCACCATGTGGAGAGGGTCAAATGCTTCCAGCGATCGGTTGAGTATGGCCCACCAATATGTACCCCAAACCCACTTTGTCATTTACTAGGTTAGGGAATTTATTAGGGTAATAAATTGGGGGGAAAATGATCAGGGCACAAAAGTCAATCACTAGATCGGCATCTGCATGGGGGATTGACACATGCATAGGTATTCAATGCCTGCACAGGCATTAAACTGGGCAAAAGAGGGAGATCATCATCTATGTAGATGAATAACATCTGTGCAGACAATGTTTTGCAGGTAAAGTGGGATCAAGAGGGGGAAAGTCTATGGACCAACGTCTGTGCTTGTGGTGTGATGTCTCCACCATGTTTCGACATCTTTGCTTAGGAGAAATGTCATCTCCACCGAGAAGGATGAAAAAGGAAAAAGGAAGGTAGATGAGAGGAGGAAATGGGTTTGAGGGATCACATGGATTCCCTAAGGGTGGTATAAGGTAGAAATAGGCTAGAATAAAAGGCTAATGTGGTGATTCTATTGGGTGTAGGCAGACCTTGGGCCAATTACCTCTTGGGAGCACTGGCTACTGACAATGGTGCTACACAGGCAGTTGGGGAGAGATGACTAAGAGATTATCAGTGCATTAGGATTAGGATTCATGGGGAGATGGTGGTGGATCCACACACACACTTCCATGATGATGACGTTGGTGGAGCACTGGGATAATGAGACCTATAGCTTTCACCTACCTACAGGAGAGGCGAGTATTACACTTTTGGATGTCTAGAGAATCTTGATTATCTGCATCAGAGGCTCATCCTACAATAATAGATAGACTATGGGGAATACTACCTATAGTGCATTTGAGAGTGTGACCAACTACCTATGGACCGAATGAGGATGTAGTTGAGAGAGGCCATGCGGATTCGATATTCCATGCTTGGTTTTGTATATTTACAGACTGGTTAGTAGGTGCATGATTCCTGACCTGAGCGACCATGAATCCTCGATCAAATGGGACTAATGTATATACTACATGCTAGAGGACTACATAGGGTATTCATGGGGGGCTGCTATGCTCATCCAGTTGTATCATAACATGCATATGTGTGTCTATTGTGGTTACAAGAAACTAGATATAGGAGTCACCCTATTACACATGTAGACTTTAGAGAACATTGCAGTAACAAAACCCATTAGAGTTTAGGATCGTCGATGATGATTTATGTATGTAGATAACTACAACAGCCTACTACACCATATTCAGGTCAGAGCACAATGGTTCTTGAGGAGGATTTTTTACGAGCTCATGTTCTTCACATGGTGACCTTTCCTGGATAGCGAGAGATGGAGGGAGGATTAACAATTAGCATTTGTTTAGATTGAGTGTTGGTTATTTGGGTACAATGTCCATGTTATTGATTAGTAACTACTTCATCGAGTGATGAGATAGTTTGGCCATATACAAGATATTGTGGGACATGAGCGCACCCATCCATGCATCACGCGGGAGATAACCACATTGGGATAGGCAGTGGGGCCACTAGAGGTTAGGCTCAACTAGATAGTTGTGAAGATGGTTCCATGGGAAGAGTGTCTACAGGTCGGAGAGGATCTAGGCTACACAGGTGCATACACATGCTAGTGGGAGACCCACAGGCCCATTTGGCTAAGTATTCTAAGGGTTCTAGAGGTACATGATATTGGACCATCTGTAGATGAGGTGGTGGGAGGCAACGTGGATGGCCCCAGAGATAGGGCAGTTGCTAGAGGAGGGAGAGGGTAGGGATAGAGATAGGTAGGAGGAGCCAAAGGGTGGAGACAATTATCATAGAGGGGAGAGGGAGATAGGGATAGTAGGTAACTCAAGTAGAGGTGCCTTTATAGGTACAAGTAATGGCATGTCGTATTGGTGTAGGGCCAACATAAGATGAGAGTGGGGATGGAGTAGTAGAGCCCATGGACATTCCTAAGGTACAGGGACAAGAGATCAAAGAGGGACAGGTTGGATAGGTACTCCAGGAAGATTTTGACAGGGTTACTGCCAAGCGGGACATAGAGAGGGTGAGGGCACAAAGCATAGATGATTAATAATGGGTAGAGTAGGAGAGAGCTCAAGAAAACAACTTGTAGGAGGAGGGAGGGTGATGCATTGAGAGAGGATCTATAGACTGCAATCTCTGAGAGGACAACTTATAGGTGCAGTTGGATGAGGTAGAGAAGATGCTAGAGGAGGCTAGGAGTGGAGGGGCTATCAGGCAGCTATAAGATGAGTTGCAACTGATGGATGATGAGATGGATAAACTCTTCTCTTGACTGACCAGAGTAAAGGTAGATGCTACTAGGATCAGGACTAAGAGAGACATTGCTCAACAGTTACCAACCCCCAACGGATTGACATCCCTCTTGACAAAGATCTAGAGAGCAAGGCAACAAGAAGAGCGAGGAGGGAGATATAGTATTGTAGGGATGTGTACCATTAGGTCATGCATAGAGATTAGCGAGCATCCTTGTACATAGAGAGTACCCAATCCCATAGGACATAGAGTCAACAGTCAGGTGCCTCCATGAGGATGAGGGTGCCACGAGCACTAGGTGGACCCGCTAGTGCAAGTGGAGGAGATAGGGAGAGCACAAGCTAGTGCCCATTGATGTATATGAAACATATTTTTGACCCTTCAAGGATGTACCATTGTACCATGATTAGACAAATTTGATTTTTTGAGCTATATATGAGATGGATGCAATTTTGATAGTGAGATGCATGTGTATTTATTATGGACTGTACATGGACATATTTATTTATATGTGATGGATGATGATTTATAATTTGATGATATGATTATGCATGTTATCTAACCTATTTATGTTGCAAGATGGATAGTTATGATATGTTGGTATTATGTTGTCATTGATGTCAACTAGTATGGAATGATAACTGATAAGTAAGGAGTCTTGACCAGTATGTATTATTGATGTCAACCGGTATGCAAGAAGAAATGTGCAAGTAGACAAGTCAGGTATGTTATCGGTAGTCACTTAATGTAGCAACTACTGGTAAAAAAGTTCACTGGTAAGCATGTTGGTATTTTGGTATGGTTTTGTCATTGATGTCAACACCTACTAAAACACTAGCACTTTGGAGATCCAACAACATTCACTGGCAAGCAAGTAACTATTGCACAGTTACTGATATAATGTTCACCGACGGGATATAATGTTCACTGGCACGATATAATGATCACCGACACTTGGAATGATATGGAAGACACTTGGTAATGTCGAAGACATCATGTGGACACTTTGATTTGAATAATTAATCATTGGTATATTCATATTTACATATTTGCTTTTACCAACAAATAGGTCCAGGGTTACCTAGGGTTACATCGACAGGTTTAGCTTTTCCAGATCAGCATGGCACGCTATGGAGATGATTTATTATTGTTGTAAATGCATTAAGCCGACATGTTTAATCTGTTATTGCATCAGATATTATATTATTTAAAAATGTTTTTATTGTAATATCTTGTAGAGCCGGCCTACTAAAATTGGTCTTAGGTTATGGTATAAATGTAAGATCTTATTTGTAAGATAAAAAGTGGAATGCGAAAAAAAGAGAATTAAGAGAAGGTATATGCGAGATTAAGTAGAGGTATACACGAAGACATCATTTGAAGGTGAAGCTAGATTTTTGTAGAAGCATATCAGCATTACATCGATACTGAATCCAACATATGAAGATGCTATTTTGTGCAGTACATTTTTATTGGATTTAACCATCCAATTGTAGTCAGTGTGACTCCCATTTTGTGATTGAGCAGTGAGCTCTAGGCTGTTGGCCTTTCTGCATGTGTAGACCCCATTTATGTATACTTACTATCTACAGTAGTATCATCTGATTGTGGGTAAGGTTTCCCACCATGGTTTTTCCCCTTACAGGGTTTCCACTTACAAATATTGGTGTTATGTGTTGTGGATGAATTTATGTTTGTGTTTCATGCATTAATCTTTACCGGTATAGCAATTTACTATTAACACTCTCTACCAACATACTTAACTGGTTTACTAGTATTAAGAATTAAGTTGGTTTAATGGTTTTTCATTTGAATTTATTAGACAACTGATTCACCCCCCCCTCTCAGTTGTCTTTGGGACCTAACAATTGGTATCAGAGCTTAGTCCTCTTTTTGTAGAAGTTTAACAACATGAGGAGATCCAATGACTACTAATTATTTCAAGAAGGACAACCCTAAACTTAATGGAACCAACTATGGGATATGGAAGATTATAATGGAGACACATTTGAATTGCATTAGTAAAGACATCTGGGAAGTTACAAAGAATGGCTATACTACTGCTATAGCTAGTCAGACTACTCCAACTACCTTAGCTAAAGATGAGGAGAATGATTGCAAAGCAAGAGAAACACTTTTGAGCACTTTATCAGATCAACAAATCATGGGATTATCAGATAGGTCTACTGCTTAAGCTATTTGGGATCATTTGGAAACACTGAATGAAGGATATTGAACAGTCAAAATTGCAAAACTTGAAAGCTTCCGAGTTAGGTATGAACATTTGAAAATGGAAGAAGATGAAAGGATTTCTGCTTTTATGGAAAGAGTAAATGAAATTGTTTTGGGTATTAAATGTTGTGGAGGAACTTTGAGTGAGGATGAAATTGTTTCAAAAATATGAAGAGGATTGCCACTGGCATATAAAATGAAGGCTACTGCTATAAATGAGTTGAGAACAATGCCTAATACATCAGTAACTAGGGATACATTGATTGGAAAACTTTCAGCTTTTGAAATTGAGGAATTTGGTCCTGTTGCTACTATAAAGATAGATTTGGCCTTTAAAGTATCAACATCATCTGCTCCATCATTTGACAAATCAGATTGGAAAGCCTTTTATGCAAGAGAATTTGAAGAAATACAAGACTAATCCTGAATATCAGAGATACAGATTTAAGAAGAACAAAGACAAATCTTGTTACATTGCTGATGAAGGTGTGACTAATGATTCTGATGAGGATCCAACAGACAATGGATGGGTTTTTGTTGCTATAACAGAAGATCAACCGACACCTACTGCTCAACCGGTAGAACAAGCCCTAGTAGCTAAAGTTGAAGTAAAGGATGAATGGATCATTCACTCAGGATGCTCACATCATATGACAGGAGACAAAGGAAAATTCTTGAACTTTCAAGAATACAATGGTGGTTTAGTAAGATTTGGAGATGACAAAGCCTGTTCAATCAAAGGTAAGCATACAATATCTCTTGATGGTAAGCATAACATTGACAATGTCTACTATGTTGAAGGATTAAAGCATAATGTTTTAAGTGTTGGTCAATTGGTTGAGAAGGGATTTCAGTTACAATATAAGAATGGAAAATACAAAATCATGAATAGAACTGGTTTAGAAATTGCAACCGAAAATTAGACTAGAGGTAATATATTTCATTTGAATAACAGTGAAAAGGCATGCTTGATTGCACATACAGATGAAAGTTGGTTATGGCATAAGAGACTATGTCATGTAAACTTTGATTGCATGGTGAAGATTAGTAATTCTAAGGTAGTTAGAGATCTACCCATAATTGTGAAACCTCAGAATACAATATGTAAGGAATGCCAATTTGGAAAACAAGTTAGAGCTAGTTTCAAAAGTATTCTAGAAAAATCCAATAATTCTCTTGATTTGATTCACACTGATTTATGTGGTCCAACTAGAACTAAAAGCTTACAAGGTGATATATATTTCATGATAATTATTGATGATTATTCTAGAATGTGTTGGGTTACTTTTCTCAGAGAAAAATAAGAAGCACTTGGAAAGTTCAAACTATTCAAAGCAATGGTTGAAAATGAAACCAGTAAGAAAATCAAATGTTTAAGATCAGATCAAGGAGGAGAATTCACATCTAAAGACTTTAATACATTCTATGAAGTGAATGGAATCAGAAGATAGCTATCAGCACCTTGGACACCACAGCAGAATGGAGTTGTTGAAAGGAAAAACATAACTATCTTGGATGCAACAAGAAGTATGTTATTTGAAGCAAATTTACCACATGTGTATTGGAGAGAAACAGTCAGCACAATGATCTATACATTCAACAAAGTTCACATCAAAGGTGAAATCGGTAAGACCCCTCATGAACTATGGTTTGGTAATACTCCTACTCTTAAGTATTTCAAAATTTTTGGAAGTAAATGTTATATTAGAAGAGATGAGTATATTGGCAAATTTGATCCTAGAAGTGATGAAAGAATATTTCTTGGTTATTCATCTAAGAGCAAGGCATATAGATGTTTTAACAAGAGATTGAAAAAAATTGTTGAGAGTACAAATGTAAAGATTGATGAACAATTCAGAGGAACTTCAAGGTATATAGACTCTGAACCGGCAACAGAAATTGTGACAAATGAACCTACACTAAATCCACTGGTACAAAATGAAGATCCAATTACCTTGGTACCATCAGAGGATTCCATAGTAAATGAAGAACAACAACAAACTAAGACACCCTGGTATGTAAGATTGAATCATTCTGAAGATTAGATAATTGGAAACAAATTTAAAGGAGTTATGACAAGAGGAAGATTGGAAAATGAAGAGATATGTCTTATTTCTCAAATTGAACCATCATCTGTTAATGAGCCATGTGAAGATAAATTTTGGATTAAAGCTATGGAAGAAGAATTAGGACAAATTGAGAAAAATAATACTTGGTGTAAAGTGGAAAATTGAACCCTAGGTGTTCCCCCCACTCCAAAGAGAGAGAAAGGAGGTCACTAGGATTGACGGTTTTCACTTAGGGGAGACTTTACATTCAAAAGAGGGGTTGAAACTCACAAGATCCAATCCCACACAATGCAAGATTGAATTCTAAATGAGTTTCAAGGGTTAAGACAGCAAGGATACCCTCTTTTGTAAAGAATGTAGATAGAAGGATTGAATTAGGAGTGTCTGTGAAAGTAAGAAAGATTCGCTTGTAGACGAAGATAGGGACATGGGATGAAGCTGCGGACCTGAAATTAGTAGTAAAATGTCGAGACGATGCTATCCTGCAAGTTTGAGCGAAAGTTGACAGGACGATGGCACCCGGAGTGCACACGGTCCTCCGAAAAATCCGCGAAACGAAGGGGGATCTATTTGTCTCTGCACAAGGATTCCAGATCTTCAATTACAACCATGTACCTGCAACCTACACACAGAAAAGAGAGGATGATTGGTGGGTTAGGGATTAGGGGTTTGCCTTCAGGTCAAACCCCGGTTTTGGAATTAACCAAGAAATGAGAACGCTATAAATGTAAATGTCTGTAATGTAATCAAGTACTGATACCTTGTTGTAAGAATGTTTGTATTCTTACATGCGAAGGTGTAATGATGTTGTATGTTGTATGTTGTGTGTTGTAGGTGATCTCCTCTTCAGTGGTTGAATCCTTGTCTTGAATGCAACACTTAGCCTTGAATGGAGACTTAGAATGCTTAATTGCTTGAAGGAATGCTTGAATGCTTCAATGTTTGAATATTGCTTCCGTCTCTTGTACATATATGTTTTTCCTCCTCTTCTGGGAGAGGAAATGTAGTTTATATACTTGTCAATTAGGGTTAGAAGATTGATTTTTCCGACCTTAGGCCGACCCAGGAACATTATTTTCCAAATTGCAAACTTGAAGACCTGATGCCCAACAAGAGATTGGGCCCAAAATAGGGCCAGGGACCAGGGCGCTGGGTGCCATGGTCCTGAGGGACTAGGGTGCTAGGCACCATGGTCCTGAAGGACTAGGGCACTGGGCACCATGGTCCCACCTTCCGGGACAGCAGGGTGGAAGGAGGATCAGGCCAAGGTGCAGAAAAGATGCAGTTTTTGATGTCGCAAACAGGTTTCAGGGTCTCCATTCAGGTTCAGAGTTGTGTCACCATCATGAAGACCCAAATGCAGTTGAAATTGCAAGTGTCACAATTTTAGGATGCTACATTTAGCCCCCACTTTAGTGGGAGTATAAGTGTACGCCCATACTTCTGGTAAAGTACAAGGAAACAACATTGAAAGACTTTCACCACGTCAAGGAGGCAAGATACACCAAGCCCCCAATGGACTAAGGATCTTACGACTTTGATTGACAAAGTAAAAGGGAAGATCACAAGGGAGAACCATGACTGTCAGTGGTAAGGTTCCCTCACTATGAGTCACGCAAGAAAAATACCAAAAATTTTCAAGGCAAAGCTAAGTTCGCCAAGAAATTTTCAAGTATCCTGAAGAGATATGGACGGAGTGTATGCCCCCTACGTTAAAGTGATTGCACATGCCTCATCGGGGGTGATTGCTTTAAGGTAGTGATACACATAAGAAACGAGAAGGGAAATGAGCATGTTATCACAAAGATATAGCCCCCAAGTGTGAGATAAACCCAAGGATAATAGACACAAAACACAAATCAAAAGGTGACTTCGCTTTCCTTGGAGTCAGTATGTTGTATGATAATTCATGTATATCATATGTATATATGCATAATTGTTCTTCATTCCCCAATCAAGGAAGGTCACCTAGAAGAAGGGAACACATGTGTCTTTTGAGTCAACATGAGAGAGACCAAAAGAGATCTCAATGCTTTGCATCATCCTCAAGTAGACAACACTAAGGACAACAAATAGAAGAATGAGAACAACACATAGAAGAAGTAAAAAAAGAGATCAAGAGAGGAGGAGAGAGTCTACTGTGCTAATGAACTAGTCTAGCACATCATCCACCCCCCGATCTTGCTGATCAATATTTCAGGAAGGCAGGAAACACGCTAGAGGAGGAACATCCAACACAACAGATGGAGCTATCACAAGATCCAAACAAGGGCTATGTTCATGTTCCAAGCCACGTTGTTCTTGTCTAGGAGCTAGGATAAGTGCTTTAGAAAATTCGTTAGATAAATGGTTATCAATATCAACATATTCATATTCACTATCAGAATGAAGAGGAGTAACATTTTCATCATGAATAACATTTTCATCTATATCATCATCAAGATTTATAAAAATAGGATCTTTCACTCGCACAGGATCAAAACCATCATGCATCTTATGCTTAGGAGATTTTGGCTCAATTTTCGGCTGAGGAGAAAATGGAATCATACTAGCTGAAGGTGTTTTTGGGGATTGCAAAGTTTGAGAAGCAGCTACACGAGCTCTAAGACGATGCTTTCATCAGTGTTCACGCGCAGAACAATTTCGTCTAGTCTTAGTAGGAAGTTGAGAAGATTGAGGAGGAGGAATGTTCTCATCCTTATCACTTGGGTGTTTAGGTTGTGGTCTCTTAGGTTGGATAATAGGAGAAGAGGAAGGTCTCTTCTCTTTATAAGAGGAAGGAGGAGGAATTGCTCCATATAAAGGAGGAATATTTGGTTTAGGAAGGAGACCAAGTCCATCATGGCGAGAAGGTATAGGTCTACTTTTAGAAAGTTTATTAGACATAGACATAGTCACATCCATAGGAATGGGTTGGGAATCTTCTTGAGGAAAGACATTAGTTTTATCTTTCAAAGGAAGAACTTCCTTCTCAAGAATGATAGGAATATCAATTTTGGGTGTTCGAGGTTCACTTAGGGATAGGATCATATCTTTTTTCCACTTTTGATAAGATTTGAAAAGATGATCACTTCGCGGTGGAAGAGATTGGAATTGTTTAGGCCAAAAATAATCAATAGGAATACTAGAAGTTCTTTCAGCTGGTTTAAAGAGACTATGATTAACAGTAACAACTTCACCATTATGGGGAAATTTCAAACACTTGTGAATAGGAGAAGCAATAGCTTTCATGGAAGATAGCCAAGGATAGCCTAGCTTCAGACAAAATTGTTCGGATGATGGAATAATAGCAAAGCTTACATCAAGGGATTTGTTGTGGACCTCAATAGGTAATGTAATAGAACCAATTGCAAGAGAAGAAAATGCATCAAATAATTTCACAACCACATTTGTTTTGTCATAGATCACTTGATTCAATTGCAAAGTAAAAAGAAATTCTTCAGTAATAACATTAACCATGCAAGAAGGATTAATAAGCACTCCACGACAAGGTGTATTCTTGACTTTTGCAACTATATATAAAGGACCATCAGGTGCCTTGATAGTTTCACTGGAATCAAATGTGATGGAAGGTTCTTTAGGGATTTTCCGCTTCTCTAGAAAGTTAATCACATTCGGGGTCATAGACACAAGACCATCAGGTGAGAAAGAGGAATCATTAGTCTCAATCACATTAGAGGTATGAGAAGGTAATGGATCAGTAAAAATCTTAAGATTTTGGTTAGGAAGAGCTATAGATGTATTGCCTTTATTATTCACACCAGATAGTACTATTATCAATCAAATCTTGAATTTTACCCTTTAAAGCAAAACATTTTTCAGTATCATGCCCAGGTTGATGATGAAATTGACAAAAAGATTTGTTATCAAAATAGGGTGAATTAATCTTTGCAGGATCTATTTGCTTTATAGCAGGGAGAGTAAGCACATTTTGTTCCAATAACTTATTCATAATACTATGCAATGATTTATTCAAAGGAGTAAACTCTCTTGCTTTCTTGAAAAACTTAGAAATAGGAGGCACACCTGATGCTGCATTCACATTGTTGTTGATGATGTTTTCATTGAACTTAATGGACTCTCTATTCGGTTTAAACTTCCCAAATGGTTGTTGACTACTATCACCCTTATCACTTGGAGCCATAGGATTTGCTTGTTCCATTTGACTCACAGTCAGTTGATAATTGTGAAGAGTTGCACACAAATGTTGGAAAGAAGTAAACTCAGAAAACATAAGTTTTTCTCTAATATCTTTTTGTAAATTAGAAATAAAGATTCTTTGAATATCATTGTCAGGTACTGGAAAAGAAATTTGAGCACAAAAATGCTTATATCTACCAATGAAATCAGTCACTTTTTCTTTAACACCTTGTTTACAATGCATTAAATCAATCAAAGTAACTTTAGGACTTATATTGTTTTGAAATTGTTGAATAAAAGCATTTGCAAGTTGTTGGAAAGAAGTAATAGAATAGGAAGGCAATGAGCAATACCATTGTAGAGCCTTATCTCTTAATGTTCTAGTAAACAGTTTTGCAAGCAACCTTTGGTCATGAGCAAAATCAGTACATATTGTTTGAAAGGTCTTAACATGTGTTAGAGGATCACCTTTACCATTATAAAGCTCCAACTATGGGATTTCAACATGCTTAGGGGGAATAGCTCGAACAATGTCAAGAGAAAGTGGGCTCGCAACATCAAATGTGGGCACACTAAACTTAGATTGATTCATAGAGGCAATTTGTTGCTGTAAAGAAGAGACAGTTTGTGCAAGATTGTTAATGGTCACTTCAGTTGAAGAGATCATATTAGACATGTTAGATTGTGATGGAGGTATTATGCTATTGAAAGAAGGTATTGATTGAGAGTAAGGTGGTGGGACACTATGATAGTTAATCATAGGAGATGATTGGAAAAAAGGAGCACTACAAGGAGGAATGGAATGGTTGAATGAATTGCCCCCTTGCGTCATGTTCATTTGTGGAGATGTAATAGGGACACTCATTGAAGGAATGAATGAAGAAGTCAGATTGAATGAAGGAAGAGGGTTGATTGAAGAAGAAGGATTGCCCCCATGACTGGTGATCATAGGTGGAATGTTTTGTATTGAAGTAGTCATTATGTTTGATGTAAAAGTAGGTATACTAGCAATAGAAGCTGTCAAAGGGATAGAATGATTGACTTGAGTAGGAGGTTGTGTATAACCTAAAGTTTCAGCACAACTCTTCATAGGCATCACATTCGAATCCACGATGTGTGCAATACTATGCAAAATATCAATTCCATTCTTATCACTTTGAACCATACGTTTTAGACCCTCAATTAATGAAAGAGCTTGACTATCGGGGTATTCTTGAGATATCCATTGCTGAAAATCATCAAATTGGTTATCTAATTTTGAAAGTTGTTCTACAAAAACCTCATGGAGAGCTTCTTCATCATTAAGAGGATTAGAGGAATTACCTGTGTCCTTGTTAAAAAGGCCATTCAAATTAGGTTCCATCTCCTCGGTAATTAAACCTTGAAAAGACTTAATTCTAAGGCTTCGTCTAACAGGAATAGTGTAAGTAGGGCTTATTGTTGTAAAACTCATGCAATAGAGAGAGAGAAGATTTTGAATTTTGAAAAAGAAAGTTGGCAAAATTGAACTATGAGATAATGATTATCCAATTAGAACTTTGTAAAAGAAGAGGGAAACACAACTTCCAAGAAAAGTAGGCACAATTGAAAAATTAGGGCCAAAGGGGTAGCACTTAATTTTAATTGTTATCTTGAAAATTGAAATCTTGAATTTTGAATTTAGAGGTAGCAAATTTCAATAAAATCAGCCAATCTCCTAGATTTAAGCCATTAAGTGCAATCATGACAATCTCCCGAAATTTCAAAAAAAATGTCGGGGACCGTGGCGAACGGAGTGCACACGGTCCTTGCAACTTTTTTCAAAATTTTTAGGGATGAAGGTTATGATGATTTTAAAGCTAATCTGAAAAAATTGAGTGATTTTACGATCTGTAGATAGGCCAAATTAAAGTTGTAGTCTCAAAATTGAATCCTACCAAGATTGTTGAAAAATGCAAAATTTGAATTTTGAAAAAGAGAGGGAAACTGAAATTTTGAATTTTATGATTTTAGAGGGAACACTAAAAGAAATGCAAGCTTTGAAATTTAAAATTTGACTCAATTTCATGCAAAATTCAATTTTGAAAGCGGAAATCAAAGTTGTTGCAATTAAACACTTAATTTCAAAAGTCACAAATTGCAAAAATTTGAATAAAGCACTGAAACTTTGAATGAATGCCAACACACTTTTCAGATTTAGGATAGTAAGAAACACAATTTTGACACAAAATTTCAGTTTCAACAATTTTTGAATGATTAGAACCCTTAATCCAAGCAATCACTAGACCAACTTTGACTTTAATTTTGAAAGTGTTAGAATTGATGAAATCAGCCAAGATTCTGGATTCTAGCAGAAAAATACAGTAAGATCTAGCTCCCGAAATTTCAGAAAAAATGTTGGGGAGAATGGCGCTCGGGGTGCACACGGTCCTCACAACTTTTTTCAAAATTTTCACGGATGAAAGATATTATGATTTTGTTGCGGAATCCAAAGTTACAGCCAATTTGGAGGTGTTTTGATTAGTGAAATTGTCGGTCAAAAGTTGAATCAAGAGGGTTTTAAAAATTAGGGTTTTGACACTTAACCACTTAATTTTCAGAATTAAGGCACAAATATGAATTGATAATTTGCAATAGAAGGGTAGATCTAAAACAAGCATTAACAATTAAACATTTCACAAGCTCAATTACTAA
This sequence comes from Cryptomeria japonica, assembly GCF_030272615.1. Lineage (NCBI taxonomy): Eukaryota > Viridiplantae > Streptophyta > Pinopsida > Cupressales > Cupressaceae > Cryptomeria > Cryptomeria japonica. Next base: position 196,777,282 of record NC_081405.1, on the reverse strand, counting down.
AAAGAAAATTTAGGGTTTTTATGCAATTAACCTCTAAAATTTGCCAAAGATCGAACATGAAAATGTAATTAAGGAAGCAAATTTTTCAGATCTAGCCATGAATAATCAGAATTAGGATGTTCACGTCGGGTTCACCAAAATGTAAAGCGAAAAATCGAACCCTAGGTGTTCCCCCCACTCCAAAGAGAGAGAAAGGAGGTCACTAGGATTGATGGTTTTCACTTAGGGGAGACTTTACATTCAAAAGAGGGGTTGAAACTCATAAGATCCAATCCCACACAATGCAAGATTGAATTCTAAATGAGTTTCAAGGGTTAAGACAACAAGGATACCCTCTTTTGTAAAGAATGTAGATAGAAGGATTGAATTAGGAGTGTATGTGAAAGTAAGAAAGATTCGCTTGTAGATGGAGATAGGGACACGGGATGAAGCTGCGGACCTAAAATTAGCAGTAAAATGTTGAGACGATGATGTCTTGCAAGTTTGAGTGAAATTTGACGAGACGATGGCACCCGGAGTGCACACGGTCCTCCGAAAAATCCGCGAAACGAAAGGGGATCTGTTCGTCTCTGCACAAGGATTCCAGATCTTCAATTACAGCCACGTACCTGCAACCTACACACAGAAAAGAGAGGACGATTAGGGGGTCAGGGATTAGGGGTTTGCCTTCAGGTCAAACCCCGGTTTTGGAATTAACCAAGAAATGAGAATGCTGTAAATGTAAATGTCTGTAATGTAATCAAGTACTGATACCTTGTTGTAAGAATGTTTGTATTCTTACATGCGAAGGTGTAATGATGTTGTATGTTGTATGTTGTGTGTTGTAGGTGATCTCCTCTTCAGTGGTTGAATCCTTGTCTTGAATGCAACACTTAGCCTTGAATGGAGACTTAGAATGCTTAATTGCTTGAAGGAATGCTTGAATGCTTCAATGTTTGAATATCGCTTCCGCCTCTTGTACGCATATGTTTTTCCTCCTCTTCTGGGAGAGGAAATGTAGTTTATATACTTGTCAATTAGGGTTAGAAGACTGATTTTTCCGACCTTAGGCCGACCTAGGAACATTATTTTCCAAATTGCAAACTTGAAGACCCGATGCCCAACAAGAGACCGTGCCCAAAATAGGGCCAAGGACCAGGGTGCTGGGCGCCATGATCCTGAGGGACTAGGGTGCTAGGTGCCATGGTCTTGAAGGACCAGGGCACTGGGCACCATGGTCCCACCTCTCGGGACAGCAGGGTGCAAGGAGGATCAGGCCAAGGTGTAGAAAAGATGCAGTTTTTGATGTCGCAAATAGGTTTCGGGGTCTCCATTCAGGTTCAGAGTTGCGTCGCCATCGTGAAGACCCAAATGCATTCGAAATCGCAAGTGTCACAATTTTAGGATGCTACACTTGGACATTAGTTCCTCGGCCTAAAGATAAAAATGTAATTGGAACTAAATGGGTATTTAGAAAAAAACTTAATGAAGATGGTAAGGTTGTCAGAAATAAAGCAAGATTAGTGTGTAAGGGATATTCTTAGAAAGAAGGAGTTGATTACAATGAAACCTTTGCACCAGTAGCTAGAATTGAGGTAGTCATATTATTCTTAGCCTTTGCAGCTCACAAGAACTACATAGTTTATCAAATGGATATTAAATGTGCATTCTTGAATGGAGATCTTGAAGAGGAAGTCTATATTGAACAACCTGATGGATTTTCTTTGATAGATGACAATGATATGGTTTGCAGGTTAAGAAAAGCTCTGTATGGATTGAAACAAGCCCCAAGAGCTTGGTATGCAAGGTTGGGTAAGTATCTTTTAAAGATTGGTTTTACTAAAGGAAATGCAGACAATAATTTATATTACAAAATAACTAATGATGACATCTTGATTATAGAAGTATTCGTTGATGATATAATCTTTGGAGGAGAAGATGGATTATGTAAATAATTTTCTATTAAAATGCACCAAGAATTTGAAATGTCTATGATTGGAGAAATAAAATTCTTTTTAGGATTGCAGATTTCACAGACTGACAAAGGTATATGTTTGAGTCAATCCAAGTACCTGAAAGAGTTACTAAAGAAATTTGGGATGGAGAACTCTAAATTGGTAAGCACATCTATGACTACAAATGACAAATTATCTCAAAGGGATGATTCTACACTTGTTAATCCAACTAGATACAAATCTATAATGGGAGCTTTACTGTATTTGACACAAACCAGGCCTGATATTATGAATGCAGTATGTATTGTTTCAAGATTTCAAAGTAATCCTAAGGAAAATCATGAATCAACAGTAAAAAGGATTTTTCGGTACTTACAAGGCGCTTCAAATCTTGGATTATGGTATCCTAGAGATGAAAATTTTGATCTATGTGCATACACAGATGCAAATTGGGCAGGAGATGTGGATGATAGGAAAAGTACCACTGATGGAGCATTCTTTCTTGGAAAGAGATTAGTTTCTTGGTTAAGTAAGAAACAGAGTTGTACATCTTTATCAACAGCAGAATCAGAATATGTTGCAGCAGCAACTAACTGTACACAGGTACTATGGCTTAAGCAAATGTTGGAAGACATAAAGGTAAAATGCAAGGAACCTATTACTATATATTGTGATAACACTGCAACAATTGATATATCTAAGAATCTGGTATTACATTCTAAAACAAAACATATTTCTATCAAACTAAATTTTCTAAGGGAAAAAGTTGAAGAAAAGGAGATAAAACTGGTTTATGTGAATACTAAAGAACAACTTGCAGATATTTTCACAAAACCTTTGCCTAAGGAGACTTTTGAATATCTCAGAGATCAGCTTGGAGTAATATCACCACCGGTAGAGACTTAGACAGTTGATGATTGTCATCAACCGACAGAATTGAAAGACAAATCTTTTACTCCAGTCTTTGATGAGGAAGCTACTTCTTAGGGGGAGTAGTTGGTTTTGATTGGTATTGGTTGGTATATTGAATTGATTGGTATTTTGTATATGAACTTGGTTTTATTATAACTTTGGCATTTGATGTCAAAGGGGGAGAGATATCTATGGAAAAAACACATTATCTTTTAAGGAGAGATTGGTATTGAAAATCCTTGGATAAACACATGTTGCTCCTAGGGGGAGAGATTGTTGTTTAGGAGAGATTGTTGATTTTTGGTATTTGGCATTTTTGTTTTGGCACTTTGATGGTTTTTTCATCTTGTGTTGCCATCAATGCCAAAGGGGGAGATTGTTGGTATTTTGGTATGGTTTTGTCATTGATGTCAACACCTATTAAAACACTAGCACTTTGGAGATCCAACAACATTCACCGGCAAGCAAGTATTGCATAGTTATTGATATAATGTTCACCAGCAGGATATAATGTTCACCGGCAGGATATAATGATCACCGACACTTGGAATGATATGGAAGACACTTGGTAATGTTGAAGACATCGTGTGGACACTTTTTTTTGAAGAATTAATCATTGGTATATTCATATTTACATATTTGCTTTTACCGGCAAATAGGTCCAGGGTTACCTAGGGTTACACCAACAGGTTTATCTTTTCCAGATCAGCATGACATGGTATGGAGATGATTTATTATTGTTGTAAATGCATTAAGCCAACATGTTTAATCGGTTATTGCATTGGATATTATATTATTTATAAATTTTTTTATTGTAATATCTTGTAGAGCCGACCTACTAAAATTGGTCTTAGGTTATGGTATAAATGTAAGATCTTATTTGTAAGATCAAAAGTGGAATGCGAAAAAAAGAGAATTAAGAGAAGGTATATGTGAGATTAAGCAGAGGTATACACAAAGACATCATTTGAAGGTGAAGCTAGGTTTTTGTAGAAGCATATTAGCATTAGACCGATACTGAATCCAACATATGAAGATGCTATTTTGTGCAGTACATTTTTATTGGATTTAACCATCCAAATGTAGTCAATGTGACTCCCATTTTGTGATTGAGCAGTGAGCTCTAGGCTGTTGGCCTTTTTGCATGTGCAGATCCCATTTATGTATACTTACTATCTGCAATAGTATCATCTGATTGTGGGTAAGGTTTCCCACTGTGGTTTTTCCCCTTACAGGGTTTCCACGTACAAATATTGGTGTTATGTGTTGTGGATGAATTTATGTTTGTGTTTCATGCATTAATCTTTACCGGTATAGCAATTTACTGTTAACACTGTCTACCAGAATACTTAATTGGTTTACCAGTATTAAGCATTAAGTTGGTTTAATGGTTTTTCATTTGAATTTATTAGACAATTGATTCACCCCCCCTCTCAGTTGTCTCTGAGACCTAAAAAAGCAAGCAAAGGATAACAAGGATGTGATTAGCGGTATACAAAGATAAGTGCAACATCACCGGTAAATAGTCTTAGTCAATGGACTGATGTGTTTGGATTTGTTTGATGGTAGGGTGAGTGGTTTAACCAACATAGAAGAAGTTAACAGGCATGAAGGAGAATCGGTTATGTTATACCAGTAAGGTGAGTTGAACCGGTAGTGTGTCTTGGTTGGTGAATGATACAAAACCAGCATAACAGTCTGAAGAGGATGCAAAACCAACTTAGCAGTTTGAGCAGAGGTGGATGTCGACAAGGATGACATGTGGTGAGCATGCAGAGGTCGGTGAAGTTCTCATCGACATGGGGTGTTGCGGCTTAAGGAGGAAGAAGAGGCAATATGTTTGATATAATATTGTAGGACAATCTGATCTTTGTGTTTATCTAGCAAAGGAAACAACTGAAGCATTTAATATGTCTGACAAAAAGCTTGGCCGATAAATAAGAGTATGGTTGACAAACTGGGTGTAGTTTTCTAAAGATAGGAAACATGTTTTGAGAGTAATAAAATATTATAGTTGTTGCAGGGAGTGAACCTTGGAAAGGTGATCCAATTTGATTTTCCGTAGATTGAGGTTAGTGAAAAACCCTAATGTGCCACCGTTTGAATTTTGGTTTTGGCGGGAATGCTTAGATATACATGTTTGAACTCGAGAATGAAGATTGTTGATGCTAGATGCGAGTTGTGAGAGAAAAGAGAGCTTGAGAAAGAAGAGAGATAATCTGTTTGAAATTTATTTCACAAAGAGTCAGAGTGTGGAGTTAGCAAATGAAACTGGTAAGAGGTCTTTACCGGTAGTGACAAAGTAACCGATGAAGTGCTATAGTCTTAACAGTCAAGAGTACCGGTAGGGTTTGAACAATTAGGAAGGAATCCAAGAGTGATATAATGTAGGGTGAAGATTAGAAGAAGATAAGAAAGGTAGAGAATAACCGATAAGTAATTAGAGAGAAAAATCTGATAACTGGTAGTGGAAGAACTAGTAAAACAAAGGAATTTGGTAACCAATAGACATAAGTTGATTAGGTGTTGTGTTGCAAAACTCATTTGCAACAAGGTTCTATCATTGTGATTTCATTGCATTACACTAAGTTGGTGCTTGGTGCTCCTTGGGTTGGTGCTCCTTAGGTTGGTGCCCTAAATCATTGTAATCCATTGTTTTATTGTGAAGCTAGATTGGAGAAGTAGACTCTAGCAACATTTCTCACCGAGGTTTTTTGCACATTGAGTTTTCCTCATACATTTGGTGTTATGTGATTGTATGTCTTTTTGTGTTTGCATTTCATTGCTTTCTTTGCACATTAGTATATCATTTTTAGTAATTAGGTGGTTAACCAGTACTCTGAGCTTGGTTTAAAAGGTTAAGATTCTTAGGAACCACTGATTCACCCCCCTCTCAGTGGTACATTGTGTTCAACAATTGGTATCAAAGACTTAGGTTCTTGGTTGGTTAAATATTTCTCTAGCTTGTGTAGATCCTGGTTTAGGAACACAATGGAAAGAAATAAGTCCTCCTCCTCCAAAGCTCCCATGTTTGATGGATCCAACTATGCCTTATAGAGTAGAAGAATGGAAACCTATCTATCCTCTGATAGTTCTGATACTTAATATAAGTACAGATCCAATAGCCAATAAGATGTGAGGGGGGGGGGTGAATCATACAAACTTAATCTTCCATAAAAACATCATATTCAACCTTGGTAACATATACTTCAGTAATATAACCAAAACTGCTAAACATACAAACTCAAAAGCATATAAACATCATAAACCTCATAACACCAGATTTAACGTGGAAACCCAAATATGGAAAAACCACTATGGGATTTCAGAACCACTAAGAAATATACTCTTCTAGAGTATGCTCGGTTAAAAGCAAATCATGTTAAAGATTACAAACACATTGCTAGATGTGACCCAGTTAAGGGATTTCCCTCAGATCTGTTAGGATCTTCACCTTGTTAGAAGTGACCTTGTTAAAGGATTTCAAACACTCAATCAGAATGTCACCTTGCTAGAGGGTTTTACAAATAAGACTGTTAAGTCCACTCGGTTAAGAGATTTTCTATCACTTTCACAAAATAACAGTAATAAAAATCTATCCGCAACTTCACATCTAAAATGCTAAAGAAGATTCAGATAATGCCAACAATCTAGACATAGAACTAATCTTATCCATCTGCTGGGCTTCTATACTCTATTATTCAAACAGGTCTTCAAGCTTCTGTGCTTGGTAATCACTATGTAGCATCCCTGTGCATACATTTGCCTGCATACATTGTTTATCAACAGTTCCCTATTTATAAACAATTAGCTAACCGCTTAATCTCCTTGATCACATTTCCCATGATCAATCCTAGCCATTAGATCTTCAAACTTGACCAGGTTCAATGTATCCTTCGATCTGAAAAACATTTTACCCCACCTTGGAACTTGCATACATTTCTTGGAACTTGTGCTAGGGTATTGCGGTTCAATCTGAGCTGTAGATCTTCCTGCCGATCTTCCATTGCCATAGATTCTTAACAAACTTTATTTATGACATACCAATCATTTAATCAGTTCCAGCTCATCAACTTCCTTCATTAAATAACATATGTAACCATTTAATATATTCTGTTATAGCTTGGTTACAACTTGGTTACAACTCGGTAAATACTAAACTTCACTCGGTAGACATTCTGCCTTCATTAACCGATAGCAATAACCTTAGGGTTTACCAACTAGATTCCTTAGGGTTTACCGACTAGGTTCTTTGCTTGGTAACATAGTATAGTATTAGCCTTACAATTTAAAACATATGTATGATGTTAAAACAATCTAAACATCATGATCTCATCATTGTCTGACTCGGTAATAGTTGCCCATTGAATACCTTATTCATCCTCTTATTCATCATAATCTTTCTGTTTCTTTTATCGACATCTTTATACTTTTCAAATCATACTTCTCAAGATATGGCAACATCATATTGAATTAGAAAATCAATTTCTTGACATCAATGACAAAATAATAATATCAAGACAGTAAACATCCTTAATCAGTTATATCCATAATGATCAATAACCTTCTCAATATCCTTATTGAAATGCCAACAATCTCCCATTGTCTGTTATAATGCCAAATGCTAACAATCTCCCCCTTTGGCATTGATGGCAAAACCAATTGATTTGACCTTAAAAAGATTTGGATTGCTGTGATTCTGAAATGCCGAAATGCTCTCTTGTTGTCAACAGATTTCTTCCCCATACATTAGACTTCTCTTTTTTTAGTCTTCCTTCCAATCTTTAGTCTTCTCAATCAGTCTTCTCTCCCTTATATTATTATTCTCCCCCTTTGACAACAATACCAAAAAGTAAAGAACTAAAACATAATTTCTTCTTGTATGAAGTGAATTCCTGCTGTAATGTGTCAATTGAGTCTCGGTCAAAGCATTTTGTCTTCAATTCCTGTTCCCTGTATTGTTTCCTGTAATATTTTCTGTACACCTTTAGAAAACCTCCTAAAGTGTGTAAATCAACATCAAATACTAAAAGATATTCGATAGAGTCATCAGATTGATGCTTTCACCAAACTCGGTCAGTGAGTAGATGATAGGGGTAGGACCCCTAACTTACTTATGAGATATTTAAAAGTGTCCCTTGGTAGTGGCTTGGTGAAGATATCTGCTATTTGTTCCTTTGTGCTAACATACTCCAACACCACTTTCTTCTCTTGAGCTTCTTCTCTAAGATAATGATATTTGATAGAGATGTGCTTTGTCTTAGAGTGCATAACAGGATTTTTTGAAATGTTAATGGCACTAGTATTTTCATAGAATATAGTTACTAGCTTGGTAACTTTCTCATTTATTCCTTTCAACAGTTGTTTGATCCATGCAATGTTGGTACAATTCAATGCTACAGCAACGTATTCAGCTTCTGCTGTTGACTGTGAAACACATCCTTGTTTCTTGCTAAGCCAACTCACTAGTATTTCTCCTAAAAAGAAAGCTCCTCTACTTGTGCTTTTTATGTCATCAATGTTGCCTACCCAATCAACATCAGTATAAGCTTTTAAATGAAAATCATTTCCTTTCTGATATACTAAGCCATAATCCTCTGTGTTTCCTTAGGATCTGCAGAGAATCTTGCAACTATACCTACTGCATGTGCTATGTCTAGTCTACTGTGAACAACATATTGTAGCTTTCCAATCATGGATCGGTAAAGTGTCTCATCAACAGATGCAGATTTATCATTCTTTGATAATTTACAGTTGGTAGTCATAGGAGTACTTACTGGTTTTGAATCCTCCATTCCAAATTTCTTCAAGATTTCCTTTATGTACTTGGATTGAGTAATGAAAATCTCATTTTCCATTTGCAGTATCTGTAAACCTATAAAATACTTTATCTCACCGATTAATGACATCTCAAATTCTTTGCTCATTTCATTTCCAAAGTTCTTACATAGAGAGTCATTTCCACAAAATATAATATCATAAACAAATATGGTTGAGATCAGTATTCCATTTTCATCATTCTTCATGTACATATTGTTGTTCTCACTTGTCCTTATAAAACCAATCTTAATCAAATAAGAGTGCAATCTTTCATACCATGCTCTAGGTGCTTGTTTCAAACCATATAAAGCTTTGTTCAATTTACATACCTGATCTTTATTCTTGCCTTCAACAAATCCTTCCGGTTGTTCAATAAAAACTTCTTTCTCTAATATTCCATTCAGAAATGCAGATTTGACATCCATTTGATATACCTTGAAGTTTTTGAAAGCAACATATGCTAACAATGTTCTTACTCCTTCAAGTCTAGCCACAGGTGAAAAGTTTCACCATAATCAATTCCTTCTTCTTGAGCATAACCTTTGCAAACTAGTCTTGCTTTGTTTCGAATGACCTCTCCTTTTTCATTTAGCTTGTTTCTGAAAATCCACTTTGTATCGATTACATTTTTGTCCTTTGGTCTTGGGATTAGTGTCCATGTGTCATTCTTCTTGATTTGATCAATCTTTTCTCTCATAACATTTATCCAATCTTCATTGTTAAATGCCTCTTTCACTATTCTCGGTTCAAATTCAGATATCAGACATGTGTTCTGTCTTAGTTTGTTCCTTGTCATCATTGGATCATCCCTATCTCCTATAATCTAACTTGGTGCATGATGTCTTTTGAGATACTTGGCTAATACAGGCTCGGTAGGCTCTGTATGATCTTCTTCATCACTTGGTAACTGGATATTTTCTTCATTTTCTTCAACAGACTTCTCGATAAGGCTTGTTGGTTGAACATAGACAAATTCATCATAGTCTTCTAGTTCCTTGGAATTTCCTTCATCATTTCTTTCTGCAAATTTGTCAATTTTCACATTTGCACTTTCTACTATTTTGTTAGATGATTTGATCAGACATTTAAATGCTTTGCTTCTAGAAGAATAACCTAGAAATGTTCCTTCTTCACTCTTCTGATCAAACTTGCCATTTCTATCATCTTTGTGAACATAGCATCTACTTCCAAAGATTTTAAAATAACTTACATTAGGTTTCTTATCATACCAGATTTCATATGGTGTCTTGAAAGTACCTTTCTTCAATTGTACTCAGTTCAGGGTGTAAACTGCTATGCTTATTGGTTCTCTACAAAATGTTTGTGGCACTTTCTTTTCAATCATCAGTGTTCTAGCACAATCCATAATAGATCTATTTCTTCTATCAGCTATTCCATTCTGTTGTGGAGTTCTTGATGCAGAGACTTGTCCTTTAATACCATGATCATTGCAAAATAAGTTGAACTTATCAGATGTGAACTCTCCTCCTCTATTTGATCTAAGACATTTCAGTTGTCTTCCTATTTCATTTTCAACTCTTGCCTTGTACCATTTAAACATTTGAAAAGCTTCTGATTTTTCTTTTAAAAACATTACTGACATCATCCTTGAATAGTCATCCACAAATAATATGAAATATTTATCACCATAATAACTTTGAACTTTCATAGGACCACAAAGATCAGTGTGCACAAGATCTAAAATTCCCTTAGAAGTGTAAGACTTACTTGTAAAGCTTGATATTGTCATCTTACCCATCTAGCATCCTCGACACATAGCATTCTTAGGTTTTTCAAGACTCGGTAGACCTCTTACTCGGTGCTTCTTACTTATTTTGATCAGATTATCAAAATTTACATGACAAAACCTTTTATGCCATAACCAGGTATTGTCTATCTTTGCATACAAACACTTGTTACGAGTTGAGTCAAGGTGAAATGTGTTACCTTTTGTTTGTGTCCCGGTAGCAGCCAACTTTCCATTCTTGTCATGAACTTTGACAATTCCCTTCTAAAATTCTATTCGGTAACCTATGTTGTTTAGCTGTGCTACACTCAACAAATTGTATTTCAAACCTTCAACCCAATAAACATCATTATATCTTGCATTGTCAAGAAGTGTTATAGATCCTTTACCTTTCACCGGACATGGTGCATCATTACCAAATCTAATATAGCCTCCATCATAATCTTCTAACATAACAAACTTGTGTTTATCACCTGTCATATGATGTGAGCATCCACTATCTATGATCCAAGGATCATTAGTATTTATGTGAGATATTAGGGCTTTTTCTTCATACCTTTCTTCATTTGATCCATCTTTGATAGCCACATAAACTACTTCCTCTGTATTAGTTTCATTTGATTTATCATCCTTGGATTCCTCATCAGGTATTAAGCATGTCTTTCTATCTCTTCTTCTGAAATCTCAGTGTCCACTGTAATGATTGTCTTTTTGTCTGTCATCTCGGTAATCTCTCTTTTGAGTAGAATCTTTGTCGGGACAGTTAGAAGCCATATGTCTTATCTTATCACAATTGAAACATTTCAAAGGTAGTTTTCCTGTATACTTACCTTTGCCTCTCCGTAACCTTTTGGCTAATAGCGCTTCAAACTCTTCCTGCTTCCTGATTTCCTCATACAGTTTGTGTACTTCTTCCATGCTCTTATGAAATCTTTCACTTGCTCCATTGTGATCTCCTTCAGAGTAATTATACTTTCTTTCATTGTAATCATTAGATTCATCAAGATGAAAAGAACTAAATGTAGATTCAACTTTATTTACCAAAGATCCACTGTTATCAAAGTTACTTAACTCAAATGCATGTAGCTTACCAATAGTAGCATCTAAAGAAACTGGCATATTAGGTATAGACCTCAATTCATTGATTGCAGAGACTTGGATTGCATAAACCGATAGAAGGGTTCTTAACAACTTACTTATTATATCCTTTTCTTCAATAGTTCCACCTGCTCCTTTGATTTGATTAACAATCTCCTTTAGTCTTGTAATGTACTGAGTTATGTTCTCACCTTCATTCATCCTCATGGATTCAAGTTGTCCTCTTAGACTATCTACTTTTGCTCTTTGAACATGTTCATCTCCTCCATATACTAATATGAGCTTATTCCACATAGCCTTTGCATCATTGCAACCTTCTAGGTCATTAAACTCTGAGTCAGTTAATGCAGATGTTATTTCAATCATTGCTTGGATATGTTCTTGCTTTGCCTTTATCTCTTCCATAGTCAATGGATAGGTGCTCGGTGTGATGAAATCATTCTCCAGATAATATACATCATATTCTCCAACTCCTGATAGGTGCAGCTTCATCCTTTTCTGCCATGTATAGAAACTTGACTTGTTCAGCTTCGGTGCATCCCTCTTATACATCTTTGGATCTTTAACTCCAGTGCCTTTAAACTTTTCTTCTAGAGTCCAAAGCTCTGATACCAATTGATAGTTTTTATACTTAATATAAGTACAGATCCAATAGCCAACAAGATGAGAGGAGGGGGGGTGGATCATACAAACTTAATCTTTCATAAAAACATTAGATTCAACCTTGGTAACATATACTTCAGTAATATAACCAAAACTGCTAAACATACAAACTCAAAACCATATAAACATCATAAACCTCATAACACTAGATTTAATGTGGAAACCCAAATAGGGAAAAACCATTGTGGGATTTTGGACCCACTAAGAAATATACTCTTCTAGAGTATGCTCGGTTAAAAGCAAATCCTGTTCAAGATTACAAACGCATTGCTAGATGTGACCCGGTTAAGGGATTTCCCTTAGATCTGTTAGGATCTTCACCTTGTTAGAAGTGACCTTGTTAAAGGATTTCAAACACTCAATTAGAATGTCACCTTGCTAGAGGGTTTTACAAATAAGACTATTAAGTCCACTCGATTAAGAGATTTTTTGTCACTTTCACAAAATACAATCTAAAATGCTAAAGTAGATTCTTATTTGCTTAATACAATCTAGACATAGAACTAATCTTGTCCATCTACTGGGCTTCTATACTCTGTTATTCAAACAGGTCTTCAAGCTTCTATGCTTGGTAATCACTATGTAGCATCCCTGTGCATACATTTGCCCACATACATTGTTTATCTTTCCTATTTATAAACAATTAGCTAACTGCTTAATCTCCTTGATCACATTTCCCATGATCAATCATAGCCATCATATCTTCAAACTTGACCAAGTTCAATTCGATCTGAAAAATGTTTTACCTCGCCTTGGATCTTGTTCTAGGGTATCGCGGTTCAATCTGAGCTGTAGATCTTCCTTCTGATCTTCCATTGCCATAGATTCTTAACAAACTTTATTTACGACATACCAATCATTTAATCAGTTCTAGCTCATCAGCTTCCTTCATTAAATAAGGCATGTAACCATTTAATATATTCTGTTATAGCTCGGTTACAACTCGGTTACAACTCGGTAAATACTAAACTTCACTCAGTAGACATTCTTCCTTCATTAACCGATAGCGATAACCTTAGGGTTTACCGACTAGGTTCTTTGCTTGGTAACATAGTATAGTATTAACCTTACAATTTACAACATATGTATGATGTTAAAACAATCTAAACATCATGATCTCATCATTGTCTAACTCGATAATAGTTTCCCATTGAATGCCTTATTCATCCTCTTATTCATCATAATCTTTCTGTGTCTTTTACCAACATCTTTATACTCTTCAAATCATACTTCTCAAGATATGGCAACATCATACTGAATTAGAAAATCAATTTCTTGACATCAATGACAAAATAATAATATCAAGACAGTAAACATCCTTAATCAGTTATATCCATAATGATCAATAACCTTCTCAATATCCTTATTGAAATGCCAACAATCTCCCATTGTCTGTTATAATGCCAAATGCTAACATCCTCCCTAGGTTAAGATGTTTGGATGTCTGTAAAGAATGGGTATATTATCCCAAAGGCTCCACTAACAGATCCTGATGCGAAGGAGTATGAGAACAATGCTAAGGCCAAGCATGCCATTCTAAGTGGGCTATCGAATAATGAATTTGTTAAGGTTATGCATGTTAGGATTCCCAAAGATATTGAGAGGGGGGGGTGAATCAGTATCTAACCAGTTCTATAATTTTCTTAACTTAAAACATGTAAAGCATATCAATACTGTATACCGGTAAACATAAAGTAATGCAATAAATAGAGATAACAACAACCACATGAAAAACACACCATAAAATAGCAGTTTAACGAGGAAACTCGATGTGGGAAAAACCTCAGTGGGATTTGTGACCCACAATATTCACTTACTGGCCAATAAGAGAATATTACTGCTACAATAGGGGCCTGCACATGCAGGAAGGCCAAGTGCCTAGAGCTCACTGCTCAATTACAAAATGGGAAGTCTCACTGACTTACAAAATGGATTATGCAAATCCAATGTCTTGTACTACTTCAAAATAGCATCTACTATGCCAGATCCAGTACCGGTTTTAGCTCTGCTTCATACATAAACCCTTAACCTATAATTCACATAATAGGTTTGCCATATTTCACCTATCTTCTTTAAAAAAAAAAATGTTCTATAATGATCTCATACATATATGAGTCATTTTACAACTTGCCAAGTCGGCTTACAATGATTTTACAATTAATTACAAAATATATTATAAACAAAATGCTTGTCAGCCTGGGTGCTGGTATACTTCCTTTTACTGTCGGTGTTCTATGTACTAGTCTGTCGTTGGTGGTGCTGGTAATATGTCTTGTCGGTATCATATGATTGCAAGGTTGCCATCAATGACAAAACCTTCAATTACTTACAATATCTCATTGGAGTGTGCATTTGCCAACAATGCACTGCTCATCCACCAAGGCAACTTGGGATAAATTGTAGAGATTGTTTGAAGGAGATGTCAAAGTCACAGAAGCCAAACTGCAATCTCTAAGAGGTCAGCTTGAAGGCCTGAAGATGAGAGAAGAAGAATAAATTACAGACTATCTTGACAGGGTAGATGAAACTATGAATTCTATTAGAGGACTTGGAGAAGAGGTATCCGATGAAGTTGTTTTCAAAAAGGTACTCACATCACTTACTACCAAATATGATACAAAGGTCTTTCTATTCAAGAAGCCAAGGATCTAAAAATATTTTCAATGAATGAGCTATTTGGAACCTTAACTGCATAGGAGATGAGGAAAATTGGAGAAGGAACCTCTAAGAGAGAGGCTTCTTTCAACTCCATCAAGAAAGGCGAAGAAGAAGTTTCTCTAGGAAAATCCAGTGAAGACTTAGATATAGAAGTGGAAAAATCTGTGAGGAAGCTCAAGAGAGGATCTGGTAAGTACAAGGGTAAACTACCTCTAAAATGCTTTAATTATGGCAAGATAGGACATTTTGCCTTAAAATTCCCCTATGGTGAGATTGATGAAGAAGAGCTACAAAGAACTGGTAGAACCTTGGGAAGGAATCAAGAAAATAAGGTTTACCGACAAGGAAGAAGATGTTACCAGAAGAAGAAAAGCCTATACACCATTGAGGATGATGCCACATATGAAGAGAGTGTGTCAGAGGACAACTGCTGTGAGAGAGAAATAGTATTCAATCTCTTTATGGTAGTAGATGAACTGACAAATGAAGAAGAAGAATATGAGGACATTAAAGGTGAGGTGGACCTAGAAGGTGAACTCATAAGTGCACTTGAAGAGTTAAGTAAAACAAGAAAAGAGCTCAAGAAGGTCAAGAATGCTGCTGCAAATGAACATGGTCAGTTGGAGGAATCCCTAAGTGAGTCAAAGAAGATGATTTCTAATTTGAAACTCCCGCTAGAAGAGGCTAAGAGGATATGTGAGGTAACATCCTCTGATTTAATGAAGAAGGAGAAGGAGCATCAAGATCTAGAAGAATAAATTGTAAAGCTTAGAAAGAAGCTTGAAAAGAGAAAGGAAGAACTGAAGATGAGAAGCAAGTATGAGGGCAACACTAAAACCTTGGACAAGATGTTGAGAAAATGGAAGAATTCAAAATATGTTAGTGGTTTAGGATTTGAAGAAGGACAAAGTTCAAACAATAAGGACACATCCAATAAGGAGATAGTTTTCACTTCTTCAAGTGAAGGTGAAGTGGAGAAAACATTCACTGTCAGCAAAGACTCTAGGAAGAAGACATATGCAGAAGCTGTAGGTGGCCATCCTACAAACTTGTATACTCAACCAATGAACCAGAAGCCTCAATCAACGTACCGCTATGCTGATTTTAAAGGGAAGCCAAAGGTTGATTATGAAGTGTTCACTAATAAAGTCAACAACATGAAAAGAAGCTACCCCAAAAGAAAAAGGTTTGCAGGACCAAGGCAACCAAACTAGTATGTACCAAACTTTCATGGTTATTGTTACCCGTGTAACAAGTTTGGGCATAGGATAACTGACTTCAAGTTGATGAATAAGCCAACTATGAGTTATGAAAGTAGAAATTCCTTTGCTATACTTTGGGAGATGAATGATATCTTCTATCAATGTAATGGATTGGGTCATAGGAGTTATGAATGTAGGAGAAGTCAACCCGTTTTCTACTATAAGTTTTCAAACTCATCTTTTAATAAGTGTTTGAAGTGTTATAACTTCATGAGTTTGGACATATTGCAAAGCATTGCAAAAACAAGAAAATCAAATAGAAGAAGACAACTTCTAATAAAAAAATGGAAGCTGAACCGGTGCAGAAAGAAA
Organism: Cryptomeria japonica; assembly: GCF_030272615.1. Classification (NCBI taxonomy): domain Eukaryota; kingdom Viridiplantae; phylum Streptophyta; class Pinopsida; order Cupressales; family Cupressaceae; genus Cryptomeria; species Cryptomeria japonica. The sequence continues at coordinate 196,760,876 of NC_081405.1, read as the reverse complement.
ATGTAGGAAAGAAGAAGGCAACTCAACGGGTTTGGGTTGAGAAAAACAAGATTAAAGAAGAGACAATCTTGATTGTGCAGAGTGCCCTACATGCAGAAAGAAGGAAGTCATGGGTAGGTAACAGTGGGTGTTCTAGCCACATGACCAGAGACAAGAAGAAATTCATCAAGTTTGAAGATTGGAATGGTGGCTCAGTGAGGTTTGGAGACAATTATTCAATCAAGATAAAGGGAAAAGGTACTCTGAACATTGATGAAAAATTGAAAGCACATGATGTATATTATGTGGAAGGCCTGAAGCACAGTTTGCTTAGTGTGAGTCAAATGTGAGACAAAGGATACAATTTCACTTTTGACTCTAGTTGCCAGATAAGGAAGGAGAGTATTGATCAGATTGTAACAAAAGGCAAGAGGATGGATTGGAATGTATACAATTTGAAAGAATGTCTTGAATCACAATTCATGTTTGGACAAGTGGATGAGAGCCGGTTGTGGCACATAAGACTAGGGCACATAAATCGTGATAACCTAGTCAAAATAATCAAGAAGGGTTTTGTGAGACACATACCAGATATCACCAAACTGGTAAGAATTTTTTGTGATGAATGTGTAAAAGGAAAGAAAACTAAGGTGACCTTTTAGACTAAAGAATGCAATACTTCAAGGCCACTTGAAATTGTGCACATTGATCTATGTGGTCCAGCTAGGACAAGATCTCTTGCCAGTGAGAGATACTTCATGCTCTTCATTGATGATTACTCAAGAATGACACGTGTCACCTTCCTCCATGACAAATCACATGCATATGAGAGATTCAAGATCTTCTGGAAGATGGTAGAGAAGGAAAGTGGTTACAATCTAAAATACCTAAGATCAGACCGGGGTGGAAAGTTTACATCCAATGAGTTTGAGGACTACTATGAGAGACATGGAATCAGAAGGCAATACTCAACTCCAAGGACACCACAACAAAATGGAGTGGTAGAAAGGAAAAATAGGATAGTCAAGGAGATGGATAGGACCATGTTGAATGAGGCAAACATACCGGATATCTATTGGAAGGAAGCAATTCATACTATAGTGTACACTCTAAACTAGGTGCAACTAAGAACAAATAGTGATATAACACCCTATGAATTGTAGTATGACCAGAAATCATCAGTCAAACACTTCAAGGTCTTTGGAAGTAAATTATTTATCAAAAGATTCTAGGAGTGATGAAGGCATCTTCCTTGGTTACTCAACTCACAGTAAGGTCTACAAATGCAACAATAAGAGATTGAGAAGAATCATTGAAAGTGTGAATGTTAGAATTGATGAAGATCTGCACAAAGGAAGACAACCATAAGACTATTGGTATGATGAGACCGGTGATGAAGACAATGAACTTCAGACTGACAATGAACTGAAAGATGAAATCGGTAAGTCTTGTTAGACAATTTAGATAACTAGAAGACAACTGAGAGGGTGGGGGTGAATCAGTTGTCACAGATTACCGAAAGCATTAGCAATTTAAAAGTTAATACCGAAACACAAAACAATAATACCAGAATGGTAGTTAATCCAATTAAGCATAAATAGTAATCATAGAATACAAGTCATCCACACAACACTAAGATTTGTTCGTGGAAAACCTGATAAAGGGAAAAATCAGGGTGGGAAGCCTACCCATAGTCAGATAATAGTTTTGCAGTAAGTATGTGAATTAAAATGAAGGGGCTTGCACTTGCAGGAAGGTCAACAACCTACAACACATTTCTAATCACAAAGGAGTCTCATTGACTACATAAAAATCTAGACTACAATCTGGAGAAGTGTTGAACTGCAAAAGATAGCATCTCCTATGCCTGAGTACAGTTTTGGTTAAGTTCAATACCGGAGGACTAAATCCTCTTACACAAACCCAATTCAATTTCCAATGATCAATCAACTCCTCTACCTGAATGATATTACATTATTCGAACATTACATTCCTTGACCATGACCTCTTACATTAACCACAGTTATCTACAATGAGATCTTACATCTATATATACAAACCCTTGACCATAAACAATTAGGTCAGCCACCAGGCAATAAACCAATTACATAATTACAAACCATTTTGGCCTTAGACCAAATAAGTAATATCAACACATAATACATCCTGAAAATACATCAATAGGTCCTATCCACACATTACACTAATGTCGGTCCATAATCTAGATCAACCAGGACCAAGTATAGGTCCACACACTTCACCAATGATCTCCAAATGCCAAGTCTCAAACATGATCACCAACAACATCCTGAAACTCCATCAGAAGATACACCAACACCACTTATGCAATTCATCAAAGATCTCCACCAAAAGCTTTGCCGGTGAAACCCTCGCCAAAACCAGAAACCAATCTTCTCAGTAGGCGAGATAGCATCCAATCAGCAGACCAAAACCAACTGACCAAATATGAGTATGAGTATCATGAACAAGCCAATTCCATCACCAGATTGTACCAGAGCCTACTAGATCATGCCAGATCAAAGTTAGCTAGAAATCACTCATCCTAATGGGATCAAAAGGGTGCCGATAAAGCATCCAAACAACTAGTGTTGACATCAATGATAAAACATTAATGCAACACATAATCAATTCCACCAAATGGCCAACAATCTCCCCCTTTGGCATTGATGGCAACACTAGATGTCAAAAAACATCTAACTACCAAGAAATGCCAAACAAGTCTCCCCCTGTGGAAGACAACCAACAATCCTCTACATATAGCTCTGAATATCAATATCACTCCCCCTTGAATTTTTGTTTTTCATATCACTATCTCTCCCCCTTTGACATCAATGCCATAAATCTAACAAAAATATTAAAGGAAAAAACATAAGCCTCTAAATCACAAAGATGACTACTCCCCCTGAGCAGTGGCATCCCACATCAGTGCCAGAATGAATAGTATCTCTGATAATGCATGTTTAACTGATGCCAAACCACATTAATCAAGTCTCTACCAGAGGGGCAAAAACCCCCAATCTGTCTCTCAGGTACTCAAATAATTCCTTGAATAAAGGTTTAGTAAAAATTGTTGGCATTTGCATGAAGATTGCATTAATGATATGTTATGTTGTCATTGATGTCAATTGAACCGGTAATGGCATTTATGATATTGTTGATATTGTCTTGTAATCGGTAGGAAGAGCTTTGAGGAAGATGTTGTAAACTGATATGTAAGTTTGTGAGTTAAACCGGTAACTAGTGTATAAGGTTAAACCCTTTCTATGTTATGGAACCAGTAAACCCTACCAGTTGTTTTTGTTAAACCCTAACTGATTAAGTTTGCTGAAATGGTTATGTTGGTTTATTATCTATTGAGTGGTAATGATGGAGACACGTGTGATAATTGTAAGAAGATAAGTTCAGATTGTTTTGGCGCGTTTGTTTGATTGTCTAGGGAACGAGCAAAGTGTGTGATGAGCTACAAGTCCGATGAAGTGGTGATCATGGAGCGGTTGGAATTTTCTTAAAGAATGTGTATAGATTGCTATGTATATCCAACGGTCACACTTGAACCGATTTGTTTATAATCTTTATGAGATAATTAGGTTTTTGTTGTGTTACCGACCTAATTGATTTGTATTTAAGGTCGATGAAGTTGTTTTGTTAGTGTTGGCAAAGTGTTGGCTGAAATCAGTTGAGTGTGTGGTTGCCTAACCAGAGAATGGGTTTGCAGTTTGATTAAAGGCAGATTGAATCTTAAAGGATCTGATCATACAAATGTAGTCCTATTCAGATAGATCAAGAAAAACCCGTTGTCTTCTAACAATCACAACATAATTGAAATCCCCTAACCGAGTAAGCTCTAATAATCTTGGTTACTTCTTAAAACCTCTAACAAGGTGGTCCATTAGCTTGGATTCTCAAATCCTCTACCGAGGTTACTCCTAATAGGGTACTTTCTTTTTGTCAAGGCATTTTGTAAATCCCTTAACTGGGTGATTCCTAACAGGATTAGTTCTTAACAAGACTTATTGTTAAAGATTTAACAGGCTTGGCTCTTAACAGGGTGAACTTCAGAAGAGTTCAGATAGCTATCTTGTGAGTCTCATCTTACCATGGTTTTTATCTATTTGGGTTTTCCACGTATAAACATTTGTGTCATGTGGTGAATGTTTTTGTGGTTATGGTATTATTTGTTGATTTGATTAACTTCTGATAATGCATGATAATTGGAAGCATTGAGAGATGGAGTGTGTTGATATATAATTAAGCATTTGGATGTTTACAAGATTGAAGTTGTTATAACAGTTAACCAATTGATGTTGAGTATTCTTATGAGTATTGATCTTGATAGTGATATTCTATTGCTAAGTTTACTTTGTGAGTTTGAGTTTGAGATTGGGAAGTTTGCATCAGTTTTTTAGTTTACTGATTCACCCCCCCTCTCAGTAATCTACCAGATACTTATTCTTTCATCATACCATAAAAATATCTGCAATATGTTCTTTAGTGTTCACATAAACCAGTTTAACTTCATTTGCTTCCACCTTCTCCTTCAAAAAGTTATACTTGATAGATATGTGCTTTGTTTTAGAATGAGATACCAGATTCTTTGATATGCCAATAGTAGCAGAGTTATCATAGTGAATAACTACCAATGCATCACAATCCACCTTTATATCCTTCAACATTTGCTTCATCCATAAAACTTGTGTACAATTAGTAGCAGCAACAATATACTCAGCTCCAGTAGTAGATAGAGAAGTACATGACTGTTTCTTGTTGATCCATGAAACCAACTTCTTTCTAAGAAATAAAGCTCCACATAAGTACTTTTTCGGTCATCAACATCTCCAGCCCAGTCATCATCTGTATATGCACATAAAGTAAAGTTATCATTCTTAGGGTACCATAAGCCATATTTTGATGTACCTTGCAAGTATCTAAATTTTTTTTTCACCACCATCTCATGATTTTCTCTAGGATCAGTCTGAAATCTTGAAACAATACAAACAACATTTATAATTCCAGGCCTAGTTTGAGTCAAATAAAGCATACCACCAATCATAGATTTGTATCTTTTAGGATTTACCAGTGTAGAAACATCTTTTCTTGTGTTTATCTCTTGTAATCATAGGTGTACTTACCTATTTAGAATCTCCCATACAAAATTTCTTCAACAATTCCTTAGCATATTTAGTTTGACAGCTAAAAATACATTTGTTAGTCTGAGTAATCTGCAAACCTAAGAAAAACTTCATCTCACCAATCATAGACATCTCAAATTCTTTGTCCATATTGTTAGAAAATTCTATGCATAATTTATCTTCACCTCCAAAAATAATGTCCTCAACAAATACTTCAACAATCAGTATATCATCATCAGTGATTTTATAATATAAATTATTGTCAGCATTGCCCTTAGTAAAACCAAGCTTCAAAAGATATTTATCCAACCTTGCATACCAAGCTCTAGGTGCTTGTTTCAATCCATATAAGGCTTTCCTTAACCTGCAAACCATATCAGTATCATCTAATAGTGAAAAACCATCAGGTTGCTCAATATAAACTTCCTCATCAAGATCCCCATTCAAGAATGCACATTTAACATCCATCTGATAAACCTTTCAGTTTTAATAAGCAACATAGATTAAAAATAATATTATAGCTTCTATCCTAGCTACCGGTGCAAAATTTTCTCCATAGTCAATTCCTTCCTAAAGAAGTTTCAAATGGAGGACTGCAAACTGGTAAGTACTCCTATGGTGACTAGATGCAAATTGAGAAAACATGATGAGTCATTGGCAGTGGATCAAACATTGTATAGATCCATGATCGTGTTACACAACTTAGATAATCGGATGACAACTGAGAGGGGGGGAGAGTCAGTTGTCAATAGATTATAGAACTTTAAGCATTCAAAACCTTATTACTCGAACACATGAACTCACTATCGAAGTGCATAAACCAAATACCAAAATAACAGATATAGAAATTAAGCATAAACATAAATCATAAAATAATTACTAGCCATCCATAATACATGACACCAATATTTGTACGTGGAAAACTCAGTAAAGGGAAAAACCATAGTGGTAAGCCTACCCACAATCAGTTAGTACTTTTGCATTAAGTATGTGATTACAAAATGAGGGACCTGCACATGTAGGAAGGACAACAGCCTAGAGCACACTGCTCATCACAAAAGGAGCTTCACTGAATACAAAATAAATCCAGACTATAATCCAGATAGAAGAGTGAATTATAAAGATAACATCTCATATGCCTGAGTATAGTTTTGGTTAAGCTCAGTACCGCAGGACTTAAAACTCTCTTACCAACCCAATTCGATCAACTATGATTGATCAAAACACCTTCATATGATTACAACATTATTCGCACATGGATAATCACATAACCATCCCATACCTATGATCTACAAAGAGATCTGACATTATATTTATACCAACCCAGGACCTAAACAATTAGTTCCTCCACCTAAAAGATAATACAATAAATTCATAACATAAACCTACAATCCAATGATCAGCCAAGTCGGCCTAAGACCGAAACAACATAATCCAATCAATAAATCCATCTGATAATGCATCGAGATCATCCAGCAACACGTTAAATGAACCGGTCCATAACCTAGCAGAATAAGGCCGGACCCAAAATAGGTCACCATAAACCAAATCCAACAACATCAATTATTAGGAACATAAACAAGATAACCAACAACATCCCAAAAACCATCTAGAAGCTGCACCAAAACCACTTATGATGTGCATCAAAAGATCTTCAACAAAGCTCTACCGGTAAAACTCTTACTAATGACCAAAAGGCTTACTAGAGAAAATGATAGCATCAGAGTCATCACATCCTGAACCAACTGATCGTGATACCCATAAGGAACACATAAATGACTAATCCAAACCAATTCCATAAACCGAAGGATAGTGGAGAATCCTAGATCATAATCATTAACAAACCACTCTACCAAAACCTACTGGAAACCCAAAAACTAATAAACAACCAAAACAACTAGTGTTGCCATCAATGACACAACATCAATGCAACACATAATCAATTCCTTCAAGTTGCCAACAATCTCCCCCTTTGGCATTGATGGCAACACTAGATGTGAAAAACATCACAGTGCCAAGAAATGCCAAACAAGTCCCCCCCTATGGAAGACAACCAACAATAATCTCCCATAAAGAATTTCTAAACCAAATTTAAGCTCTAATCTCTCCCCCTAATGAATATATCTCTCCCTTATGTTTTTCACAAGAATTTATCTCCCCCTTTGACATCAATGCCAAAGATCTGACATAAATATCAAAGAAAAGTCATCAATCCTTTGAATCTTATAGCTGACTACTCCCCCTGAGTAGTAGCACCACCACATCAATCCGGAATGAATAATAGCTCTGATAATGCATACCAAACTGATGCCAATCAACATCACTCAGGTCTCTACGAGAGGAGCAAAAACCCCCAATCTATCTTAGAAGTACTCAAATGATTCCTTAGGCAAAGGTTTAGTGAATATATCTACAATCTTCTCTTCAGTATTCACATAAACTAGTCTGACTTCATTTGCTTCCACCTTCTCCTTCAAAAATTCATACTTGATAGATATGTGCTTTGTCTTGGAATGAAATACTAAATTCTTTGGTATATCAATAGCAATAGAGTTATCACAGTGAATAATTATTGGTTCATTATAATCCACCTTTATATCCTTTAAAATTTGCTTCATCCAAAGAACTTGTGTACAATTAGTAGCAGCAACATACTCAACTCCAGTAGTAGATAAAGAGGTACATGACTGTTTCTTGCTGATCCATGAAACAAGTTTCTTTCCAAGAAAGAAAGCTCCACCGGATGTGCTCTTCTGGTCAGCAACATCTCCAGCCCAATTTGCATTTGTATATGCACATAATGTAAAGTCATCATTTTTAGGGTACCACAAACCATATTCAGTTGTTCCCTGCAAAAACCTGAAAATCCTTTTCACCACACTCTCATGATTCTCTCTAGGATCACTCTGATATCTTGATATAATACAAACTGCATTCATTATATCCAGTCTAGTCTAAGTCAAATATAACAAAACTCTAATCATAGACTTGTACCTTTTAGGATTTACCGGTACAAATACATCTTTCTTTGTCAATTTCTCACTTGTAATCATAGGAGTACCATCTGGTTAAAAATTTTCCATACCAAATTTCTTCAACAACTCTCTAGCATACTTAGTTTGATAGATGAAAATACCTTTATTAGTCAGAGTAATCTGCAAGCCTAAGAAATATTTCATCTCCCCAATCATAGATATCTCAAATTCATTCTTCATATTGTTTGAGAATTCCATACACAACTTATCTTCACCTCCAAAAATGATATCATCAACAAAGACTTCAACAATCAATATATAATCATCAGTGATCTTATAATATAAATTACTGTTAGCATTACCTTTAGTGAAACCAAGCTTCAAAAGATATTTATCCAATCTTGCATACCAAGCTCTAGGGGCTCCATATAAATCTTTGTTTAACCTGCAAACCATGTTTTTGTTTTCTGAAAGTGAAAATCCATTAGGTTGCTCAATATAAACTTCCTCTTCAAGATCTCCATTTAGAAATGCACACTTAACATCCATCTGATAAAATTTGTAGTTCTTATGTGCAACATAAGCAAGAAATAATCTCACATCTTTAATCCTAGCTATCGGTGCAAAGGTTTCATCATAATCAATACCTTCCTTATGAGAATCCTTTGCAAACCAATCTAGCTTTATTCCTCACAACTTTTCCATCTTCATTCAATTTATTCCTAAAAACCCCTTTATTCCCAATAACATTCTCATTTTTAGGCTGGGGAACTAAAGTCCATGTGTTATTCTTTACTATCTGATCTAATTCCTCTTCCATAGCTTTCATCCAACATTCATCTTTACAAGATTCAAATAATGATTCTGGTTCAACTTGAGAAATTAAACATACCTCATCGACTGCCAACCTTCTTCTTGTCATCACTCCTTTGTTCTTATCTCCAATGATTTGATCTTTTGAATGATTCAACCTTACATACCTAGGAGTCTTCTGATTTTTTGTTCCTTTTCTCTGATCTTGTTGAATTTTCTAATACTATCGGTGTAATAGGTTCAACATTATGTTCTGGTGTAGGTGCTACCGGTTCAGTTATGTTCATTTCCACTACTGGTTCTTTCTCATAAGTTCTGATTTGACTTGTGTTTTTCTCATCCACCTTGACATTAGTACCCTCCACAATTCTCTGCAATCTTTTGTTATAACATCTATAAGCTTTTCTTTCATTAGAATAACCAAGACATATCCCTTCATCACATCTAGTATCAAACTTTCTAATGGAATCATCTCTTTTGATATTGCATTTACTACGAAAGATTATGAAATACTTAATTGTAGGTGTATGACCAAACCATAACTCATAAGGTGTCTTACCTGTGTCTCCTTTGATATGAATTATGTTGAACATGTATACTTCCATGCTTACAGCTTCTCTCCAATAGATATGAGGTAGATTAGCTTCCATCATCATAGTTCTAGCTACATCCAAGATAGTTCTATTCTTCCTTTCCACAATTCCATTCTGTCAAGTTGTTCAAGGTGCAGATAAATGTCTCCTCATCCCATTCTTCTCACAATAGGTGTTAAATTCTCCAGATGTGAATTCTTCACCTTGATTTGACCTTAAGCATTTAATCTTCAATCCTATCTCTGTCTCAACTTTAGCTTTAAAGATTTTAAACTTTTAAAATGCTTCAAAATTCTCCCTTAGAAAAGTAACCCACATCATTCTTGAATAGTCATCAATGATTAACATAAAATATTTATCACCCTCAAAACTTTTGATTCTAGTAGGACAACACAAATTAGTAGAACTAATTTTTACAATGCAATCAAAATTCACATGACACAACCTCTTATTCCATATCCAACTCTCATCAATTTGTGCAATCAAACATGTCTTCTCAACAAATTTCAAATGAAAGATGTTACCTTTAGTTTGTGTACCGGTTGCAATCTCCAATCCAAATTTGTTGATAATCTTTCAATTTCCATCCTTGAATTGTAATTGAAATCCCTTATCCACCAACTATCCTACACTCAAAAGATTATGCCTTAAACCTTCAACATAATAAACATTGTCAGTGTTATTCTTACCATTCAATGATATTGTTCCTCTTCCCTTGATCATGCATGCTTTGTCATCTCCAAATCTAACCAGACCACCATCAAATTCTTGCAAAGATAAAAAATTCCTTTTATCTCTAGTCATATGATGTGAACATCCACTGCTAGTCACCCATTCATCCTTGTTTTCAACTTTAGCAGCAAAGGCCTTCTCTTCAGGTATTGGATCATCTTCCTTGATAGCCAAGAATACCCATTCTTTTCCATTGCCAGATCCACTAGTAGAATCTTGTGTCGGTTCATCATCAGAATCAGACACACCTACCTCATCAACAAAGTAGCATGATTTGTCTTTGTTTCTCCTGTACTTGTGCTTATTCTAATAATCATGGTTAGGCTTAAAGGATCTTCTATCTCTTTCCTCAAATCTTTAATTCCTTTCAGGACATCTAGATGTAAAATGACCTATCTTGTTACATGTAAAACATTTAAAAGGTGATTTTCCTTCATACTTACTTCCTGCCAGCCCTTTAGGTACCCTTCTAGAAAATAAGGCTTCAAGTTTCTCAAACTCTTCATCTTCTTTCTTCATATCCTCTAGTTCCTTCTCTTATAAAGCTTTCCAATCACTCTCGTTGGTAGATGATGTAGATGAATGAAAAGAAGGTTCATATTTTACAGCTCCAGAAGGTCCAAATTACTCAAGCTCAAAAGCATATAACTTTCCAACCAAGGTATCCCTATTGACAAAGGTCTTTGCCATAGTTCTCAACTCATTAATTGTAGTAGCCTTCATCTTATAAGACGATGGAAAATCTCTCAGTACTTTAGAAACTATTTTATCTTCACTCAAAGATCCACCACAACATTGAATTCCCAAAACAATCTCATTGACTCTTTCCATAAAAGCAGTAATCCTTTTATCTTCTTCCATCTTCAGGTTCTCATACCTCACCCAGTAACCATCAAGTTTAGAAATTTAATAGTAGGGTCACCTTCATTTAGAGTCTCTAATTTATCCCATATAGCCTTTACATTTTGTTTGTCAGTTAGTCCCATTATTTGCTGATCAAAAAGTGCACACAAAAGGGCTTCTCTAGCTCTACAATCATTCTCAAGCTCCTTATCCAAGCCTTTTGCAGGAGGATTTACAGATGCTGGATTAAAATGAGTAAACCATTTCTCAACAATCTCCTAGATTTCCTTTCCAAGACATCTCAGATGAGTCTCCATCTGAATCTTCCATACCCTATAATTTGTTCCGTCAAGTCTAGTAATTTCTCTCTGGAAAATAGTTGCAGATGTACTTGATGAACTTGAACTATTAGATGCCATAGGATCTTCCTCAAGTGGTTAAGCTTCTGCAAAGAGGACCAAGCTCTGATACCAATTGTTAAACAACTCAGATAACCAGAGGACAACTAAGAGGGGGGGTGAATTAGTTGTCAACAAATTATAGAACTTTAAGCATTCAAAACCTTATTCCCAGAACACATGAACTCAATATTGGAGTGCATAAACCAAATATTGGAATAATAAATATAGAAATTAAGCATAAACATAAATAATAGAACAATTACCAACCATCCATAACACATGACACAAATATTTATACATGGAAAGCCCTATAAAGGGAAAAATCACAGTGGGAAGCCTACCCACAGTCAGATAGTACTTCTGCAATAAGTATGTGATTACAAGATGAGGGGCCTCCACATGCAAGAAGTCTAATAGCCTAGAGTGCACTTCTCATCACAAAAGGATCCTCACTGACTATAAAAGAAATCCATACTACAATCCAAAAAGAAGAGTGAACTGCAAAGATAGCATTTCCTATGGCTGAGTACAGTTCCAGTTAAGCTCAGTACCATAGGTCTTAAACCTCTCTTACCAACCCAATTTGATCACCTATGATAGAACAAAACTCCTACTTATGATTACAACATTATTCGTACATAGATAATCACATAACCATCCCATACCCATGATCTACAAAGAGATCTGATATTATATTTATACCAACTCGAGACCTAAACAATTAGGTCAACCACCTAAAAGATAATAAAATCAATTAATAATATAAAATTGCAATCTAGTGATCAACCAAGTTGGCCTAAGACAAAAACAACATAATCCAATCAATAAATCCATCCGGTAATGCATAGGGATCATCCACCAACACGTTACATAAACCGGTCCATAACCTAGCAGAATAAGACCAGACCCAAAGTAGGTCACCATAAACCAAATCCAACAACATCAATTATTAGGAACACGAACAAGATAACCAAAAGCATCCCAAAAACCATCTAGAAGCTGCACCAACACCACTTATGATGTGCATAAAAAGATCTTCAACAAAGCTATGCCGATAAAACCCTTACCGATGACCAAAAGGCTTACTAGAGAAAATGATAGCATCAGAGTCATCACATCCCAAACCAACTAATCGTGATACCCATTAGGAACACATAAATGACCAATCCAAACCAATTCCATAAACCAAAGCATACTAGAGAATTCTAGATCATAATCATAATCCAAACACTCTATCGGAACCTATTGAAAACCCAGAAACTGGTAAACAACTAAAACAACTGGTGTTGCCATCAATGACAAAACATCAATGCAACACATAATGAATTCCTTCAAGTTTCTAATAGATTGAAAGTCTACTTATTGTATTTAACTACTTCTAGACTGGATATAGTGTAGGCAGTGTGCATGGTGGCAATATTTCAAGAAGGACCTAAGCAGTCACATATGAATGCAATCAGAAGGATCTTAGGTACCTACAAGGGACACTCAACTATGGACTATGGTACCCTAAGACACGAGAATTTACCTTGGAGGCATACATTGATGCTAATTATATAGGTTGTATTGATGACCGAAAGAGAACAAGTGGTGGTGCATACTTTCTAGGTGATCAGTATCTCTTGAACCACATGCTAGTCATAGGGGGAGTTTAGGAATTTATGCCTCCGTACCAGCTATAATCACACATAGGAGATTTGACAAAGGGGAGTCTACATAGTCTAACTAGTGGAGTATGAACCAAAAGGGGAGAATGGACCAGTTATGGCAGAATACAGATTATGTTTAGTTGGAACAAACTCTAGATTATGTCAAAGGGGAAAATACCCTAGCCCTTTGTCATTGTTGTCAAAGGGGGAGAAATTCACTGGTGTGTTGACATGAGGTTGTAGGTGTGTTGACATCAATGCCAAAGGGGGAGATTTTTGGCATTATGTTGTCATTGATGTCAACTGGTATGGAATGATCAATGACAAGTAAGGAGTATTGACTGGTATGTAGGACAAGTGTGTTGAGCTGTTATATTGATGTCAACCGGTATGTAGGAAGTAGTGTGCAAGTAGACAAGTCAGGTATATTACAGGTACTATGAAATGTAGAAACTACTGGTAAACAAGTTCACTGGTAAGCAAGCAAAAGATAATAGGGATGTGATCACTGGTATACAAACAAAAGTGCAACATCACTAGTAAATAGTCTTAGTTGATGGACCGGTGTGTTTGTCTATGTTTGATGATAGGTCGAGTGGCTTTACCAACATAGAAGAAATTAGCAGGCATGAAGGAGAACCACTTAGGTTATACTGGTAAGGTGAGTTGAACTGGTAGTGTGTCTTGGTCAGTGATTGATGCCAAACAAACATTGCAGTTTGAAGAGGATGCAAAACCAACTTAGCAATCTAAGAAGAGGTGGATGTCAATAAAGATGACATGTGGAAAGCATGGAGAGGTTAGTGAAGTTCTCATCAATGTGGTAGGTGGTGAGTAGGTTGACATTAATGAAGAATCTGTATATCATGGGTCGATGGTAGGATGTTGCGGCTTGAGGAAGACAGAGTGGCAAGATGTTTGATCTAATCTTGCAAGACAATTTGATCTTTGTGTTTATCTGGAAAAGGAAACAACTAAAGAATTTAATATGTTTGACAAAAAGCATGGCCAACAAATAGGGAAGAGCATGGTCGACAAACTGGGTATAGTCTACTAAAGACTGGAAATTTGTTTTTAGAGGAATAAAATATTGCAGTTGTTGTAGGGAGTGAACCTTGGAAAGGTGATCTGATCTGATCTTCCATAGATCGACATTGGTGAAAAACCCTAACATGCCACCATTTGAATTTTGGTTTTGGTGGGAATCCTCAGATAGAAATGTGTGAACTCGAGACTGAAGACGATTGATGATGGATGTGAGTTGTGAGAGAAAAGAGAGCTTGAGTAAGAAGAGAGATAATCTATTTGAGTGTTCTTTCATAGAGATTCAGAGTGTGGAGTTAGCAGACAGAATTGGTAAGAGGTCTTTACCGGTAGTGAGAGTAACTAGTGAACTGTTATAGTCTTAACAGTTAGGAAGGCATCCAAGAGTGATACAGTGTAGGGTGAAGATTAGAAGAAGAGAAGAAAGGTAGAGAATAACTGATAAGTGATCAGAGAGAACAATTTGATAATCGGTAGTGGAAGAACTAGTGAAATAGAGGAATTTGGTAACCAACAAACAGAATTTGATCAGGTGTTGCAAAACTCATTTGCAACAAGGTGCTATCATTGTGTTAATTTGTATTTCATTGCATTACACCAAGTTGGTGCTTGGTGCAAGGGTTGGTGCTCCTTGGGCTGGTGCCCTAAATCAGTAGGGGTTGGTACTCCTTGGGTTGGTGCCCTAAATCAGTAGGGGTTGGTAATCCTTGGGTTGATGCCATAAATCATTGTAATCCATTATTTTATTATGAGGCTGGATTGGAGCAGTAGACTCCAACAACATTTCTAACTGAGGTTTTTCCCACATTGGGTTTTCATCGTACATTTGGTGTTATGTGATTGTATGTCTCTATGTGTTTTCATTTGATTACTTCTCTTTTCTCATGGGTATATCCTTTTTAGTGATTAGGTGGTTAACCAATACTCTGAGCTTGGTTTAAAAGGTTAAGATTCTTACCCTCTTAGTGGTACATTGTGTTCAACAATGATATATGTATATGTACTCTATGTGATGTTCCTAACATGTTTGTGGATGTACGATGGATGCGCGCTATATGATATGCCATTTTAAATTTTTTTGGTGATGTATGTTTATGGATGAATGATTTATGCTATGTGGATATTTATGATGTATGTGATGCAAAGTATGAATGCCCTATATGCACTTAATGTTTATTATTTGATGTATGTGTAGACACCTAAAATTATCCAATTTAATTAAATAAATAATTTTATTTATTTAATTATTTTACCCTAAGTCTTCTATGCCTTTCCTCATTTAAATAAATACTTTTATTTATTTAAATTATTCTTTTTCCTAAATTAAATAAATATTTTATTTATTTAATTGATCCCACTTCCTCTATTAATTAAATACATATTTATTAATTTAATTAATTCATTAGCCTTTTCTACCAATGACAAATGTCATTCATCTCTTAATCCTTCTCTTACCTACCCACTTTATTACTTAATTATTTACTCTACCTACCCTTTAATCCTAGCCAACCATTTATCTTTACACATCTTAATCTTAAGCCTCCATTTCTTATAGTATTCTCTATATAAGGATGCCCTCATGCTTTTCAACCCTAATCAATATGTCTAATCAATCTAACTAGCTAATCAGTGTGTCTAATCAAATTTATGTAATCAAGACTTCTTAGGATCAAGCTGTCAACCACAATCTGTTCTTTATTGAGCTCTTATGCACATGTAAAATTTGAGAGAAAATATATCAAACAAGATCAATGGAGATAAGAGACAATGTAGATTGAAACCCTACTTGACATGTGAATGGTAAAATTGCTTTAATTTGTTGATTTGCATGATCTTAGGTATCTCTATTGGTATTGGTGAATGTTTTATTGTAGGACTTAGATTGTTTGTGCTTGGATCTTTATGGTTTTACAATAATTTATCATCATCACTTTTCACCATATACATGTTGGAACATCTAGTGGGACATGAATTTTTGTTATATCTATGAATGTTTATTATATCTATGTTTTTTATGCACCTAAACATTATTGTAGTATGGAAAAGAGCTCTGCAACATTCTTGCCCCTCTTTCATTTTTGAATTTTGAATTCCCTCCGCATGACCACTATTCTTGGGGAGGATCCTTCCTCTCTGTAGCTAGAGCCCCCTCCCAATACTATTTTCAGTTCACATGCTTCACATGAGTCTCCTTTGTCTTCTTTCGAGACCCCACTGCCTATGGTTAATGTGGAAAATATTGACAAGAACGAAGATTCTTTTGTATTGATGGAATGTGCCCTTGGTTAGAAAGATGTAGACAAAAGGAAAGAGCAATATGAATTTGGTAATAAGAAGTCTCCTTCTATCATATCAAAAAATGTTGGTGGTTAGAAAAATGTGGAAGAAGGTAAAAAAGAGACTAAATCTAACTGGAAAGGAGCCCTTGTCGGTTCTACAAATACGGCTCTGGAGGTGGCATTGGCTAACTTCATCCAAACTGAGGAGGGGACAAAGATTAGCCTACCTAAAAACCTCATGGATAAAATTGCTTCATCTCTGCATCTGGCGCTTGTTGGAAGATTTTTCTCCTTCAGACTGTCTATCGACATGGTTAGACAATGGGTTGCAGCAAGATGGAAGCTAAAGGGGAGTGTTGACATTTCCGCTATGCCGGGAGGTCTCTTTCTTTTCAAGTTTACTGTGGATGAGGATTTGATCTTTGTCCTTTCAAGCTCTTGGGCTTATGGAAAGCATGTTGTAACACTCTCCAAATGGAAACCTAGGCTTGACCCCTCTTCTAAACTCAACCATATGGCCCCTGTTTGGGTTAGGATTCCTGGCCTCTCACTGGAGTTTTGGGATGAGCAAATCTTTCACTGGACTGAGAATTCCTTTGGAAGCTATGTCATTGATGATTCGATCACTCTAGATAAATCCAGGTTAGTTTATGCTTATTTTTGTGTTAATATTGCTATTAACAAAGCGTTTCCCAACTTTGTGGCTCTCAAATCAAAATGGGGAAAATGGTCTCAGCCCCTTGTCTATGAAAATGCTAATCTTTACTATAAAAATGTGCTAAGCAGGGACAATATTGCTGACTACAAAGCCTTGACTGCTAGTGAACCCAAGCTTAAAGAGAAAATTATTGCTAATGATGATCCTATAAGCCCAAATTCCCCCTCATCCTCAACCCCTAAGGGATAGACTGACCCCTTTGGGGTGACTGAAGACTATCCCCACACAGATAAGATCCTTGAAATAATCAAAAACCTTGTTGATTCTGTAGAGAAAATGAGACTAGTTGAGACTCTTGAAGATGGGGAAATCCCCTCAGTTATCAGCTTGCATTTATCCCCCAATCCTTCTACCTCCCCCTCATTGGGTAAGGATGAATCTCACCATACCCCCCTTCCCAATGGTGAAGCTAGCCTTAAGTACTACCAAAACCCCAAAAAAACCTGTGATGAGAATTCTACTCTGGGAAGACTAAAACAACTAATTTTCACATCTCCACCTCAGTCTCCTAGCAATTTTGTGACCTTAGAGGAGTTTTCTAGGTTGATCCTATTGACCTTTGATGTGAAGATCTCCCCCCTTGTATTTATTTCATGGATAATGAGGAATGATTGACAAAGAAGAAAAAAACTAGGACAAAGAAGGTAGATGTGGGCACTAACAACAAAGTTAGAAGACCAACTGAGAGAGTGCTGAGGCAGACAACTATGGTGAGGGATATTGCGAGGGGGTGACAAATGACCCTAGATGGAAATAAAAAAAATAAGAAATGAAGTTTCTCTCTTGGAATATAAGGAGACTCATCCCCCAAAAGTAATTTTCTATAAAGCAATATATCTTAGATATGAAGATTGATATTTGTTTGCTACAAGAAGTCAAAATGTCTTACCAAATTTTTTCAATGACTATTAAAAAACTTTGGCTGGGTGTTCTGTTTCTATATGTGGAGGCTATGGGGGCGTCTGGTGGAATTTCTACTCTTTGGAACCCCTGGAAGCTTCAAGGTACTATACATGTTCTCTCACAAAACTATTTGGTGGTGACTTTCAAAAATTGGTGAGCTCTGTTGGCACTTGTTCAATATATATGCCCCCAATTCTAAGATGGGAAAGCGTCTGGTTTGGGAGGAAATTTCTAATTGCATCCTTGAGGACCAAAATACTCACTACATGTTGGCTGGCGACTTCAACACCCCTTTCTACCCTTCTGAGAAATGTGGTAATCTTATGGATTATTTTGATAGTGTGTCGACTTGAATTTCATCATCAGAATACTACCTGGAACATATTAGTTTCACAAAATACAAAGGAAATGCTATAGGAAATTCAAACTCAACCAATGAAACTACATGAAATGAATATTAAAATAAAAACATTATTTTTACCTTCATGATTTAAGTTTCATTGTGTCCTAACTCCACTATTCCTGGTTGCAAATGGTGTGCACTCAGACAAGCACTGACAACTTCCAAGATGTCATATGAAGAATGGACTGATAATTGAAAGTTAACTGATACTATGATATGCAATACTAAATGATTATGTTAAATGAGAAATGTTAATTTGGTTGAAGATTAAAACTACCAGATACATAAGTTTTCACAAATGGTTAGCTTGAAAACTCACTTGAAGACTAACTCTTTCTCAACCAAACTCCTGATTTAATAGAATTTGAGAGGATAAGATGATGTGGGTTGGATCAACGATCATGATCAGATTTGTAGAATTTGGATGGCTGTGAGAAAAGGTGAAGGTTGAGAGAAAGGGGGAAGGAGAAGACAAGTGTCACTCATCTCACCTTGATTGGGTTGCTGACTGAGGGAATCTAGGGATGGTTGGAGAAGATTTAGGCATGAGAGGACAAGTGGACTCGAGTCCTTCCTAAGATGTAGGGATGTTGGAGGGAATATAGAAGAAGGTTAACAAATATGTGTATGTACACACTATTTCATTAAATTTGGAGGTTGAAGATAAATGATAAATTAATATTTAAGAAATATTAATATCTTTAGCCACATGATTGATGAGTTGGCAAACGCTAGATGAAGTGGAGATGAAAGGTGAGTTGGAAAAAGGGATTAAATAATTTAGAAATTATTTAATATTTGAGACTATAGGATAGAAGAATAATCATTAAATATTAGATGTTCAAATGATTGGAGGAAATAATTAAATATTTAGATATTCAATTAATTGATCAGAAGAATAATTAAATATTAGATATTTAATTAATTAATCAGAAGAAAAGGATAAATGAATTAATTAATAAAATATTTCAATTAGATTAATTAATAGAAAGACATGAAATGAATTAAATAAATTAATCTTTTCAAATCAACTATTTAATAGAAGAATAATTATTAAATAAATATAAAATATTTATTTAATTGCTCATAGTCATTTTTATGTGTATACATTTTGCCCCACTTTGAAATGATGTCAAGACAATATTGTTTCAAAGATTAAATCAAGTCTCGATAATGTGCTTGATGAAGATTGAAAATCCTGATTGTGTGCCCCCTTGGGAGATTGATCGTGAAATTGTTTTAAATTTTTTTTGGATAAGAAATTGATCTCAAGATAATTGAAAAGGTCCTTCAATTAAATTTATTTATGAAAAATAAATATAATTTCCCCATTGATAAACATTAATTACCCTTCCAAATAGTAAATAATTCATTTGCATCTTTGGCAGCTTGTGAAGAGATTATCTTGGTGAGGTGGCAAAATGGTGATCTCATTGGAGAACCATCGATTTGAGTGCATTCGATGATATCAATGACCTCCTGAGTATGGGTATCTGGTATGCATCTTATCCCAAGGCTTTTTGCAACCTGTCGAACAATTTTTCATGCTTGTTTAGTGCGTTTTTGGCTATTTTGAATTTTTGCGATTTTTCGGCAATTTCGGTTAGCATTTTTGTTTTATTTGTTAGCGCTTTTGCATGTAAAGTTAGCATATCTGATATTTTTAGCACATATGCTCATTTTGTTAGCACATTTGTGATGAATGTCAGTGCATTTATTTTGTCAGTGCATTTTCTTTTAGTGTTTGCGCATTTGATGTTTAGGGCAGTGCTTTTGATTGTTTCACGCTTTTGTTCCAAGGTTTAGCGCTTGTGCAAAAAAGGTTCACGCATATGTTCGATTAAGCGTCTGTGTTCAATAGAATAGTGCTTTTATAAAAAACATTAGTGCTTATATTTCAAATGAATTTGTTTGATGCTGTTCATGTTAAAATTCACTTTGATGATTAGATTTAGGCATTTTGATGTGCAATTGTTATGGATAGGTACTTGATCGATTGATTTGATAATGTTCATTGATAGGATAAATGATTGAATGATTTGATTTGATTGGATAGATTAGCTCTAAGAAACTGATTTAGTTTCTGATGAAGAGCATAGTAGAGTTTGATTGAACTCAGTGATTGATAGAAAACCATGATTGATAGGTTTAGATTGATTTGATAGCCTGATTTGCTTCATTTGAAAATATTTACCAATTGTTGATGTGATAGATTAGCAATCTCTTTGATTTGATAGATAAATGAGTGATGATTGATCAAATTCTCTTGGTAAATAGGAGAAACTTGATGTTCTCCAGTGTCAGTAGAAATTCTCGGTGATGCGACACTTAGTGATAGCGCTTACACAGGCAGAGGTGAGACATATAGATGCCTGTAGATTACGCCACTTGTTATACATGCCTGATATTACCCATAATAGGGGATCACTGATAGATTTAGCCAAGAGATGGCATAGCAAGGATAGCAATTTCCACCTACCCATGGGTGAGATTAGTGTGATGCTTGAGGACATCTACAAGATTCTCCACATCCCAGTGACTAGTGAGTTAGTTCAGTATGATTTCTAGGATCGTGTAGGGATAGAGGCTTGCATAGTCATATTTGGTGATGAGATCATTTTGAGAGGAGAGATTCGATGGGAGGATATGATTATGTATTACGAGACTCTCCCTGTGATTCTTGCAAGTTTGATTGGGGGATTCATCTATCCAGACAGGAGATCTCGAGGTTTTGCTATTGGGTGGGGTGAGATTCTTTAGAGCATGATGCAACATCAGACTCGATATGTGTGGGGTGTTTGTATGCCTGCTCATTTGTATCATGATCTTCATCAATTTTTTTTCGATTAGAGTGCTAGTTTGTTGACAGGATACACACTTTTGAAGATCTGGTACTGGGAGCACATTTCTATTATGCAACCTATTCATCATAGAGTTCGTGGTGAGAGGAAACCATATGTTTATCTGTATGCAGGTATCCTTACTCAGCATAAGTTGGGTAAGACGGAGTATTGGTGTTGGGTTCTTGATTCACTGGATAGTATTATTTGGAGACCTTATATCGATTGTGAGCCATGGATGGATGATACATAGACATTACCATTTATTATGCAGAGTAGATATCTCATTGGTCAGACTCCATACATTGTTGAGCGATAGTTGATTAGTCGCATTCTGAGACAGTTTGGTATAATTCAGCCTATGCCTACTAGTGTCACGATATATGCACCATGGTATAGAAATAGGCAAGATTGGGGACCTTCTTTGTCATTTGAGATAGCACGTGCAAAGTTTCTGGCTACTCCTAGGGTGGCTTATGATATGAGATTATGATATGAGATTGCACATTCTAGATCTTGGGGTTACTACAGATTATGCTTAGTACATATTTGCACACCCATTTCCTCGTATTACCAATCCAATAGACCCTCTTCCTAGCTCAGGAGATGAGGATGACAATTCAAATGATCCTATTATCAGGAGACAGAGACGAAGATGAGAGCTTAGAGCTGCTCAGGAGGCCAGAGGTGATGGAGGTGAGGGAGGAGATGGAGGTTGTTGCGGTAGGAGACTCAAATAGAGAGGAGGTTGATTGAGAGTCCGTGGAGGATCGTTTGGACCGGTTGGTAGGATTGGGAGACCACTTCCTATGGGTGGGAGAGAGGTAAAATGGATTGGGAGGGATACTAGAAGGAAAGGGATGAGATTACCAAGAGGGTTGCCCTCTATAGGAGGAGGCATGATGGCTGGATGGGATGAGGGTTGCAAGAGAGGCATCGAGTTTGGTAAGGTTCAGCCAGACCCTAGGGTTATTGTAGTTCATAGTGGAGAGGATGAGGATCCAGAGGATGATGTTCTACTCATTAGACGATGGGTTCAGTGAGCCACTTGGACTAAGATTCTAGTAGGTAGACAGGGAGGTGGTGATGAGGGGATTGGGGGTCATGTGCCTCAGTAGGATGTGCCAGAGTAGGAGACTGTGGATAGTCTCAAAGCATAGATAGATCAGCTTAGAGCACATGTATAGACATTCATGATAGAGAGATATAGAGTTGTTAGGAGACAACAAGATACTCAGGGGCTCCTTGATCACATTCAGTAGGTTGGATCAGGCACTATCTCAGCTGATATTGTTAGAGCACTAGTTTGGGTCAGGAAGGAGAATTCCCATTGGCGATGATTATATGAGGATTTAGTCACAAAGAGCCAAAGAGCAGGTAGCTATTATACCACCATGAGGATAGATACTAGTAGCGGTGGAGTCATGGGACCTCCTCAAAGGAGTGGTGATCATGTGAGATAGGCATCTGGAGGATCTTCTCACCCATAGCCACATAGACAAACAAAGTCAGGTGGTAGTGGTACAAGACAACCTTGACTTGACTTTGTATTGATGAGGCACTTGTACTTTTGATCCATTATTATTGTATACTTGGAATTTTATTATTTTATGATGATCTATATGCAGACATGAACTCTATAGGATGATCTTTTATTGCGCATGTTACTCTATTTTATGATGATAATCTATATGCATTGGTTATATGGATGATGTTATGATCTTTTATCTTCATTATGATGATGATTTATATGATGATGCAATGATAAATGCTTTTGACTTTTGATTTTGGTAACCTTGGATGCAAATGAAAATGATTACTAACTTAAATGATATGTTGTACTTAAAATGATACAAATGCAATGATCTATATGGGAATGCAAATGAATGAGTGATTTTATTTCTCAATTTTAATGTGTAGGATGATGTAAATGCAAATGATCTACATGATATGTTTTTGATTTTTATATGTAATGCTTATACTGATTATGAATCTAAGTGCAAAGATGCAACTAAATGATCTTTAATGAACTTTAATGATAATGCAAATAATAATGATGATACACTATATGATTAATGAAATGCACTTAATTGAATGCAAACTAATGCAGTGATTAAAATGCAACTAAATGAAATGAATGATGATTAAAATGATTCTAAAAAAAATGCACCTACAATGATCAAATGCAAATTGTTTTCATTTGTCCAAGTATACTCAATATTTATTCGTGACCATTGATCTTTGAATGAAATGAAATGCTTATAATGCAACTGACATTGAATGCTTATAATGTAGATGAATAATGAGCTAATCTAAAAATGATACTATCATTCTTCATATGTTATCTTGCAACAGTGCTTGATTTCATCATTGAGCTTTAAAATGTTGTAAGAAAATACAAGCAACTTGACATAATGATCCAAGCTGGCCTGAGTATTTCTTACATGGATTTTGATATAGCAAGTTAATACAAGAAACTTGATATAATGAATCAAGTTGACCTGAGAATTTCTTGCAGAATAGACAAGGATTATCCCCTTTCATGGATGACTCAGAACGTCCTCCTTGACATTTTGCTGATCATATCCTTAGACAAGTACATACCTTAATAAGAGATAAAACACAGACAACAATCAAAGAAAATAATCATGCCCCATCATAGCTTCTCTAGTTATGGAAATCCTTGAGTCGCACAGAGTACATGATTAGCAATAAAATCAAGATATAAACACTGGATCTTGTATGTCATTCATATGTTCTCGTGGTCATTAACTGATATAATCATCTTGATGAATAATCATTGATAATCTTTTATTACTTGTTGGTTGATTCTTCATTTTCTGAGTTTCACGATTTAGTTGTTATAAGATGCCTTGAACTTCGTTTGCTTTGTTGCTCGTTATCTATTTCAAAACCCTAGGTGTTTTTGGTTTTTCTAAGTTTTCTGAATGTTTTGGATTTTCAAAGATTCAAAAGATCACCTTAGCAAAAGGAATTAGGATTACGCCCCCAACGGAAACAAAACTTTATTATGGATGTATGAATTGATCAAGATCCAAACCATGGAGGGATACAAATGTAGATTGATTGATTATGATAAAATCTAAGACAATGACTAGGACAAGTATGTCAAAGATTGATAACTATTGGTAAGCTACATGTTTCCTATTAAATGGTTCAAAGCAATAGATGCAAAAGATGGAATGGATAAGCTAGGATAGATGAAAGTGATAGATGCGATAGGATGGAGTGGATAGCTGCATAAAGCGATCTCATAGATGGAAGAACTCACTTTTTTAGATAGTGCTTGTTTACCAGGTTTTCGCAATCTAAATTTATTGCATTTTTATTTTTTTTAATTCATATTTTTTATTTTTAATGCTTTTTTTGGGACTTTATATGCTTTTTATTGATGATTTTCCAGTACTTTAAATATCAAGCATAGAATTTCTTGAGATGAATAGAATTGATAGGTTCATCAAACCAATCACCTTCAGGGGTAGATAACTTGTATTCTTCTGAGCAATATGCTGCTACTATGATAGAAGGACCTAACCAATTTAGTTCAAATTTACCCTTCTTTTCTCGGTTTTGCTGATTTCTTGGATTCTCCCTTAGAACTATATCTCCAATCTGAAAAATGCATGGCTTGACTCTGTGATTATAACTTATTTCCATTCTTTATTGATATACTTTCAAATGATCTATTGCAATTTGGTGATGTTCTTGGATCAACTCAAGTTCTTGAAGTCTAGAGACTCATTGTTCTTCCTCTGGTATAAGACCTTCCAAGGAAACCCGTAGAGAAGGTATCTCTAATTCTATGGGTAATATGGATTTTGATCCATAGACTAAGCATTATGGAGTTACCCCTATTGGTGTGTGGATGCTGGTTTAGTAGGACCAAAGAACGGGATTTAGCTGAATGTGCCAGTCTTTTCCAACTTCATTGACTGTTTTCTTCAAGATTTTCAAGATAGTCTTGTTTGATGCATCAACTTGACCATTTGCTTGTGGATAATATGGAGTAGAAAACCTATGTTGGATATGAAATTGCTCATATATTTCCTTCACATCTTGATTCTTAAATGGTGTTCCATTATCAGTGATAATGTTCATAGGAACTCCTTAGTGACAGATTATATAATTCAAGATGAATGATGATATTTGTTTTCCTATCACTTTTGTCAAAGGTACTGCTTCAATCCATTTAATGAAATATTCTGTAGTAGTTAGAATGAAATTATGTCCACTAGAGGATGAAGGATTTATCTTTCCTACCAGATCAAGGCCCCATTGAGAAAATGGCCATGATCTGGCCATAGGATACAATTCTTGTACTTGTGCGTGAATGAGATTCCATGGATCTGACATTGTTTACATTTCTTGGCATATGTGATTGAATCTCTCTCCATAGTAGGCCAATAGTAACCTATACGAAGAAGTTTCTTAGCTAGTGTTAATCCACTTGAGTGTGTGCCATAAATACCTACGTGAACTTCGTTAAGAACTTTCTCAGATTCTTCTTGTTCAAGACATCTCAATAAAGTTCTATCTAGACCTCGCCTATATAAGGTATTGACAATAATAGTATAGTGAGATGACTGACGGATAAAATTTCTTTTTTGATTGCAGGATAGGTTAGGAGGATGGATATTCTCTTTTAAGTACTGATAAGTTTGGCCGTATAAGGATTGACTGGTTCCTAATATATGGCAAATCATGTAGGTATGCTGGGATTGAATGGTAGGGGTTAGGAAATCTTCCACGAGGATTTCGTAATGCTATTGATTCTCTTGATTCTACAAGAGAGATTCTATTGTAGTTTTATAATCATCATTTATTTGGTTGATGATAAGTTGTGAATCACCATAGACATGTAATTACTTGTTATTCCATTCAATAGCCATTTTGAGCCCAATAGTCAATGCTTCATATTCTACAGTATTGTTTGTGCATGGAAACCACAGTCTTTATGATTTTGGAATTGTGTGTCCCTAAGGTGTGATGAACAAAATTCCTAGGTCTGATCCATATTGTGTATAAGAACCATCAAAGTACAATTCCCAAAATTTTGTACTTACTGTCAGAATGTCTGCATCAGGAAATTCAATGTGCAATGGTATGTCATTTTGTAAATGTGCTTTATCTAATTGATCAGCAATGACTTGTCCTTTGATAGATTTTCGATCAACATAATCTATATCAAATTCACTCAGTATCATAACCCATTTGGCTAGTCTTCTTGTCAAAGTTGAGTTGTTCAGCAAATACTTTAGTGGATCTATCTTTGCTATTAGTTTCACAGAATGAGTCAGCATATAATGTCGCAACTTCTGAGTTGAAAATACAACTTCTAGACATGTATTCTTTATTGATGTATAATTCAATTCATAGCTGACAAGTGTTCTACTGATGTAATACACCGCTCTTTCTTTTCCTTCTTCATCACATTGTGCTAGGAGAGCGCCTAATGATACGTTTGTTGCTAAGATATAGAGTAACAATGGTTTCCCTTTCATTGGTGATACTAGTACTGGAGGATTCATGAGATATTCTTTTATTTGCATAAAAGCCTCTTCACATTTTTGATCCCATTTGAATGGAATGTTCTTATGTAAAAGATGAGTGAATGGATGACATCTATTTGCTAATTGAGAGACAAATCTTCTGATTGATTGCAATCTTCCTTGTAAAGATCACAATTGACTTATGTTCCTAGGTGAATCCATTTCCATGATGGCTTTGACCTTTTTCAGGATCTACTTAAATTCCATGAGCTGATATAATGTACCCAAGAAGTTTTCCAGAGGTTACTCCAAATGCACATTTCTTTGGATTTAATCTCAAGTGATATCTTTCCAGCCTATCAAAGATCTTTCTTAAGATGTTCAAATGTTCTTGTCTTGCATAAGATTTTGCAATTATATTATCTACATAATCTTCCATAAATGTATGCATCATATCATGGAAAATTGTTGTAATAGCTCTTTGATAAGTTTCTCCTGCATTCTTAAGCCCAAATGGCATAACATTCTAACAATAAGTACCCCATGCACAGGTGAATGTTATCTTTTCTTGATCTTCAGGGGTGATTATTATTTGATTATATCCTAAGAATCCATCTATTAATGAAAACATCTCATGCCTTGCTGATAAGTCCACAATTATATAAATGTTGGGTAGTGGGAAATCATCTTTAGGACATGCTTTGTTCAAATCTTTGAAATTGGTGTAGACTCTTATGTTTTTATCTGGCTTTGACACTGGCACAATGCTTGAAACCCATTCTGGATAGGCAACAGGTCTTATGAAACCCACATCTAATAGTTTCTTTAGCTCAACTTTTACAAGAAGAGCGATGTGTGGATGCATCTTCCTTAGCTTTTGTTTAATTGGTTTTGCTTTTAAATCCACATTGAGATGATGCATTATAAGGTCTAGATTAAGTCATGGCATGTATGCATAGGACCAAGCAAAATTTATTTGTCTTTGTCTGAAGAATTATATGTATTCTTTCCTCTCTTTATCTGATAATGAGGCAGTAGAATGAAGTATCTTGGGATCCTTTGATGTGCCAATTTTTATTGCTTTTGTTGGTTCTATTAGAATAGCATATCTCTCTTGAAAATATGCAGGGAGGATGTCAACTTTCAATCTTCTAGCGCCTCAAAGAGGTTTTCACTATTAGATACGTCCTTTATTTTTCCTCTTGATTGATTTAATTTTGCAATGAAATGATTTTCAACACTAGGTCTCTTTCCTTGTTTTATTTCAATTTTGTGATTGGAAAGTTTGGCATTCTCTTGATTGCAAGAAATGTTACTTGATTCCTCAATGGAAGATATCTTAGGTGTTATGGGTTCGACAATATTAAGATACATAACTAAGTCATGATTATTGGAAAAGACATCCAATTAAGGGTTTTCTACATTATCCCAATCAATTAGTTATGGATGAAGAAGGGGTAAGTCATAATCATCGTCATTGTTAGCTGATTCAAAGTTCATGACATAATGGTCATAATTTGGCGTAGAGTAGGTAATGTCATAGATAGAATGATCTTGAGGATAGTCTCTCCCAAGTGTTCTCCAATTAGTTCTAACAAAATCAATATTAGTATTTTATATTTGACACTCAAATGGCTCTTCATCTGATGTTTGTCCCTTAAATGAATGGATTATATCAACACACACATCTTTAGTACTGCAAGTTCCTTCTTGATTATTTTCAATAAATTCATTTGTATTTTTAAGTTGACATACTTGTGTACATGATATAGAGGATTCTTTTGCTAGCTTTTGTCTTCTTTCAAACTCGGCTTCTTCTGGACTAATAGTCAATCCTACTTGACTATCTGTTAATTCTTCTATGGTTCTGCCATACCTTGGTGCATCTCGCTCCTCATTTGATAGAAATTTGATATTTCTAGATGCTTGATCCATATATGTTTGTGCTTCTTGTGGTATTACTTCTTGGTCTTTTTGATCCCCTTTCTTTTGTTGTCTTGTATATGCCTCTTTTCTCTGGATTCTGAGTTCTTCTTGTCTTCTTTCTAACTCTATCTTTTGTTTTGTAATAGATAAGTCTTCCTTTGTGATATCTTCTTTCTCTTCATTTTTTTCTTCACTTGATATACTAGATAAGACATCTAGACCTAATTCATATTCATTTGAATCTGTCTCTAAACCATTGTCTAGGACTACACCACTATACCACATAAGAATGTTGTATGGTGCAAAAAGTTCCCTAATTTCTGCCATCTCTACTTTCACTGCTTCTGTAATATCTTGTTCAGATTTTTCATTTGCTCGTATTCCTTGAACTTGTTGACAAGATTCTTCTTTTCTTTTGATTACAATCCCCTCTTCTTATTCCTCATGTTCTTCTTATTTCTACTTATTGGATACTATTTCTACTGCTTGATGTATCTTTTCTTGCCATTGTTCTTCTTTAGAGACTGATTTCTTTCTCCAATTTGGCTGTTGATAATTATGGTGCTTTTGATTTGATTTTAGATATCCAAGTCTCGATTTATCTTCTTTAGATTGTGAGTGAGGACAAATGGGTTATGAAATACCTAGATGTCGCTTACCAATTGGTCCTTTTCCTTCATATCCCATTTTTTACATGATCTTATAACCATTGCCATATTGTTCTATGGGAATATTGACTTCTGCAGATGTTGCTATAGTTTCATTTTCACCTTTGTACAACCAACTAAGAATGTCCTTGTCTTCAGTTTCTTCTGCAAGTGTTCTAGCTCTAACAAATACTCCATTAAACATGTCTTTTGATTTCTCTGAGATCCATGATTGGATATTTGTAGGCTCTCCATATGATTTAGGTGAAAGTGGAAAATTATACAAAGAATATTTCCCATTCCTTCATCATTTAATTTGAGTTTTTTCTCGAAGGTTTCCCATAACTTTTCTTGAATTTCTTTGGTAGGATATATTGATTTTTATTATGTGGAACTCTTGTATCTTGTGTTGGCTTCAGATTATTGCAATATTGGCTAGAGTCTACAATTATAGTGACCTCTTGTCCTTCATGAGAAAAATTTACACATTGATGATATGTAGAAGGAACTGCTTGCATGTTGTGAATCCATGGCCTTCCCAGAAGAATGTTATAAGAGAGGTTCAAATCTAAAACCTGACATAATGTATTCCTTTCCACAGGTCCTATTTTGATTGGTAACACCACAGTTCCTTTACAAGAACGCTCTGCTTCATCATAAGCCTTAATGGTTATTTTCTTCTTTGGATCTACTACATTTTATGAATATCCTAAAGCATTTATTAAACTTAATGCACAAATGTTTAAGCCTACTCCATCATCTATGAGTACGTGTTTGACATGAGTTTTATTAATGGTTACTTCAACATATAAGGGAGCGTTGTGAGGATGTTGCAAGGACGCGTCATCATTGTCAAAAAATAATAAGCAATGAGGGGCTATAAGGTTTTCCACCATGTTTTGGAACTGATCCACATCCAAGTCTTTTGAAAATGTTGTTTCTACTAAAGCTTTTTCCAAAATTTCCTTATGCATAGGTGAAACTTTGAGAAGTTCCAAAATTGATATTTGAGCGGGTATTCTTTGTAATTTCTCTACTAAATTGTATTGCTGTGAAGTGGATGTTGAGTCTTTTGTTATACCCATAAAGGTGACCTTCACTTTGCTTCTCGTAATGACATTGATTGGCTTTTAAGGTGTGTTATCTTTAACAATGATGATATTTACCACATCATCATATGTATAAGTGTAGTTCACTTTGGCTTTTACTTTGTCATCTTTTAATTGGGATTGTTCACCTTTTTCATAATTCAGAAGTGGAGTTTTGAAGGCTAGGTGTGATTCATTTATCTTATGGCTATCCACTATGATAGTTCCATTATCGATTAGATCTTGGATAAGGTGTTTCAATCTCTGACAATCATTAGTTTGGTGTCCTTTATTCCGATGGTAATTACAAAAATG